>NW_020675248.1:0-3036 GCF_002925995.2 Terrapene triunguis
GGGTGCTGCAGACCAGGGCCCTTTCCCTTCGCTCTACTGCAGATGGCACCAGCGGGCATTGCTGGGGCACCCTGGAGTGCCCAGAATGGGGTGATGGCAGCAGGGCACCCTGGGGGCATCGGCCTCTGGTGCTGGGCAGGGGGCCGGGGAGAGCATTGGTGCTTCGGTGAGATGGGGCTTGCACCCAGAGGTGGGGGGAGCGGCCCGCAGCCCAGAGTGTGGGGCCTCCCGAATCCCCCTCGCTCATCCTTGGGGGGCGGGGATGGCCCCGGGAATGGAGGCTGCAGGTGCCTTTGCTTGGTCTGTTCTGGTTCTGCCGGGTCTGTGTGTGGTGAGCGGGTCCCTGGCTGTGACTGATCCGTTCCCCTGCCTGGCACGGACACGGAGCTGGAGGCCGCGGCTCCGCAGCCCCTGCCCTGGCGGCCGCAGCGATGGAGCTGCCGGTGCTGTCAGGAGCCCAGCCCGAGCGCGGGAGCTGGGTGTAAGGATCCCGCCGCCGCGCGGCTGCACCGCAAGAGGGCTCGGCACAGGGGCGCGCTTGGGTCGAGTTTTCCCCACCCCGGGCACCGTACTGACGTCGACCTAACTCAGGCAGGGCCCTGCGCCTGGCACATGGCGCTCAGTTCTCCCAGCCTGACTGCCAGCCCCTCGGCCGGCGGGGAAACTGAGGCACTGACCAGCCTTGCCAAGGCCTCCCGGTGAGTCAATGGGACCAGAATCTAGGAGTCCTGGCTCCCAGAGCCCTTCGCAGCCCTTCCAGCCAAAGCTCCTTGGTGGCAGCGCAGGAGGCTGCAGGCTGGCCTAGCTGGCACGGCCCCAGGAGCGCTCAGACGAAGGGCCAGCCTGGGTCAGTCCTGCCTGCCGACAGCGGGCGGTGCCAGGTGCTTCCGAGGGAATGAGCAGAGCAAGCAAATGCAAGTGATCCGTCCCTGGCGCCCAGCCCCGGCCGCTGGCTGTGGGAGGTTCAGGGCCACCCGGAGCTTGGGGCGCGCGGTTGGACGGGCCGCTCGGAGCAGGCTCTGATCTCGGCACAGCTGCGGGGTCTGGGCAGGACTGGGGCGGGAGGTGACTGGTTACAGGCCTAGAGAAAGGGATCCTGCCCCGTGGGCAGAGCTGGGGCACAGGGCGGGGATCGGATCTGGAGGCAGAGGTAGAGTCTGGCTCCCCATGGCAGCTCCTGGGTCTGGGGGGGCCTGTGGGCACGTCCAGGTTGGTTGCTGGGGAAGGGGCCAGGGCAGGGAATAGGCTGGGGGCAAAGCAGCAGCCCCCCCCCACACCCGTCCCTAGCGCTCTGCCCGTCTGCACCGGCCGGGACTCTCGAGCCAGGGCACTGCCCACTGACCGTTCTGCTTCCTGGGCCTCTGGGGCTCCCTGGGCCAGGCCTGCCAGGTGCTCGGGGCCCAGCCCCTGCGGCTGTGTGACTCCCCTGGCGGGATGCGAGCCCAGCGCCGATGTGCCACCCCCTCCAGCTGCTGGTGCCACCTGACTGGCTGAAGGTGCCTTGCGTGGGTGGCCTCTTGCAGGGGGTCTCCATGCCCCCCCGGGTGTGGTCCTGGGGCAGACATCACCCTGCAGAGGCTGAGCTGTCCTGGAAGTGCCAGGGGGCTCAGATCCCAGGAGATCTGCCAGTTACTCCCTGTCCGGGTGCTCTGCGGGGCACAGGCTGGGCAGGCACCGGACCCTGCCCGGGAGAGTCTGGGAGCCAGGGCGCCGCTATTCCAGGAGGTGGTGCTAGAGCAGCGGGCACGGGGGCAGGCAGCGGGCACGGGGGCATGGGCTCTGCCCGCGGGCGGCCGGCTCCCACGGCTGGTCGCCCGCTGACTCGCCGAGCAGGGCCTGGCGGCTGTGTGGGGGGGCTCAGCCAGGCACCATGGCAGGTAATTGCTGCTGCCCGGGAAGCGTGGCTCTCGCCAGGCGGGGAAGCTGCTGCGCCAGGGCTGTCAGCACGCGGTAGACACAGGCTGCCCAGGGGCTGTTTGTTCTGGCTCCGTGCCACGTGGGGCTGGCTCTGAATCAAACCTCCCCGAGCCCGGCAGGTGCTTGCAGGGGCGGGGGAAGCTGGGCTCTGGTAACTGACTCAGCCAGGGCCAGGGCTGCTCTGGGCACAGCCACGCCCGCCCCGTGCCCAGTCCAGTGGCTCCTTGGCGCTGCTGTCCCAGGAGCGGGCTTGGTCTGTCTGATGCCTCCGGTCGCCCCTTACTCAGCCCCCAGCTGGGGTCTGGCCATGCCCGGCCCTTCGCCCCGTAGGGGGATCTGTGCCCAGCTCCCCAGCCGCGTCCCAGTCACCCAGAGCGGAGCCGCCCGCCCGCCTATGGGCTCGGCGCTGGGGGCCTGTTGGCTGGGGAGCGAGAGCTCACCCCGGCCCCGCTCTGCTGAGCTGCAGATCCAGCGCGGAGCCTTTGAAGTGCTAAGTCCTGTCGCTGTCTGAGCTTTGCCTTCAGTCCCCCCGGGTCCCCGGCTGGCAGCGCCTGGGCCGGGCGCAGTGGGAGGCGGGCGCGGGCTGATGTCTCCTGCTGGGCGGAGGCATTGGGGCGTGGTGCTGGCTGGGGTCCCTGCCGCTCTCTGCGGGTCTGACAGGGCCCCTGGGCATGGGATCGCGTGTGTTGCCAAGGGGGCGGTGAGGCAGGAATGGGGGTGAAGGGGATGGGGTAGTTAGGGGGGAGGGGCCCTGAGCTGTCCCCTCCCCTCTTCTCCCTGAGCCCTGCTGGGCCCTTGCAAAGGATGCTGTTAACAGGTGCTGCGAGGCAGAGGCAGGGGGGTGAAAGCCCCGGGCTGTGCCCTGCCCCCAGCTGTGCCCAGCACCCTGCCAGGTGCTCCAGGCTGGCCCTGCCATGCAGGCTCTGTCCAGAGGCGAGATGGGGCCCCCCAGCTGGCTGGGTAACCAGGGCCTGCCCCAGCCCAGCCCAGCCCACGGGCTCTGCCTGTCCCTCGTACGCAGCAGCGTGATGTGCCCCGTGCAGGTGGGGCAGCGCGTCCTGGCCCCTCGCCCAGCCTGTGCCCTCAGCAGCTCCCAGAGACGTCTCCTGGCTCGGGGCC
>NW_020675249.1:0-1052 GCF_002925995.2 Terrapene triunguis
ATATATGGATAGTTTAAAAACATTTCTTAAGTTGCACTAAAGCCACCACCATTGTTGGAAGTTCTGAACTTCATACTAATTCCTTCAAGTAAAAATGTGTGGAGGAAAAGTAGAGAGGAACTAAGAATTTAAGGAATTTATGATGGGGGTGGCTCCAAGGTCCTACCATAGTTAAGACTGAGCTGCAATTTCTCTATAAAAAATTGCTCTGTCAAAGTGCTTTAAACTCCATATGAATTTCTATGAATCAGGAAATATACACAAAACAAAACGCAAACATTAGAAAACCAGGAAATGCAGATTTCAGGTAATGCTTCCCCCACCACACTCCACCCAACCATATCTCTAACCCCATGGAAATAGCAATAAAGCAGAACTTTAGCCATTCCCAAAGATCTGCCATTTTCTGTGTGGCCACTACAACTCCAAATCTGTACTGTTATTTGCATGCTTCCATGGACCCTCTGTGCTGCACCATTAATACTGACAGTATATGTGGTGGGCTGACAGACACCACTTAGAAAAGAGTCTCAGCAAGGGATCAGAGGCTTTCAAACACTTGATACTCCTCCTCCCCTCTCCCTGAACACTGTTCTTTTCTTCCCTAACCTCCACATCTTAAAAGAGCTGTACAATACTGTGAGCTCCCCCAGGGACTCCTGAGGGCTGCACTCGCAGGGGACAGAGTTAAGGTCAGATGGGGGAATGGCATGGGAGGCATTATCCTGTACTGACAGATTTTCTAATGTTTGTTATGTGCATTTCATGCTTTTTGGAGGTTTCAGTGTTCAGCTACCAAATTCCACATTCTGGAAGTGTACAAAGCACTGCTCAGCAACCTTTTACCCTCATATTAATTACGTGGTTGGGTAGTGAATTCTCCTTTGGCTGAATGTGACGGTAAAGCAAATATCAGTAAAGCACATGTACTGAAGAGAACTATAACTCAGATAAAAGGCAACAGAGTGTTGTGGCACCTTTAAGACTAACAGATGTATTGGAGCATAAGTTTCGTGGGTGAATACCCACTTCATCAGACGCATGCGTCTGAC
>NW_020675250.1:0-1214 GCF_002925995.2 Terrapene triunguis
ACAGAAGAGGCTGTTTGCAGAGTGTGCTGTTCTGTCCCCACCAGCATCAGAGACGTCAAAGACACCGCGTCTGCGAGGTCACATCAGTATCACTCTGCAAAATGGCATCTTCCATGTGACATGACCTCGCATGCACGGTGTATGCGAAGTCACGCCAATGGAGGCAGGGTGGCGCACCCTGCAAAATGGCATCCTCCATGCAGCATGACCTTGCATGCCCTGTGCATGTGAGGTCACAGCAGCAGGGACAGGGTCACACCGGTGGGGGTGGGCCCATGCAACCAAGGGGATGTCCTGTATTCTGGGGGTGCCTCGGTGGCCAACTTCCAGAAACCCCAAAGTCTGAAATGACAGCAGTGCACAAACTGCCTGACACCAGCCTCCATTTATCCCTTCTTTGTTCCTTTCTTACCCAGGGCCCGATCCTGAAGACCCTGACTCATTCAAGGAAGGATCAGGCCCATTACATTGTAAGATGCAAGGGGAATTGGCTCAAGGGGTGTCACGGGGTTAGCTGCTCTTTATGGATAACCAGGGCCCAGTCTGCCCCGACTACCTGATGAAGGCCCCACCGGGGGCCAATTGGCTGCCCTGGGTGGCTGATTAATAAAGGTTACCTATGCGCAGTTAGAGGGCAGCTCCAATGGGAGATGGGAGGCTCCTGTGGAGCGGAGGGCAGCTCGCAGGAGAAACCTGAGCCAGAGTGCTGAGCAGGGCTCTCTGGGGAACCCATCGGGACAGCGAGCGTCTCAGAGGAGCTCATGGAGACGGGCACCTCCTAGATAGAGGACTGCTTTCCCTGGAGAAGGGTCACAGTGGATGGACTGAGATGACCTAGTCACCCGCCGGGATGTTGGGGTGAAAGTTTTGTTGATGTTCTCCCTGGGCTTTTCTGTTAATAAAGGACACCCTCCACTAGAGGGTGCTCTTTAGCATTTAACAGGCTGTTTGGACTTGCCACTACCCTGGGTGAGGGGAAAACAAAGTAAGGGCTCGCCTGCAACACCACACCTGCCCACATGGGGGCGCTCTGGGATGACAACAAGGGGTTAAAGGAGATTGCTCATTATGGCTGTTTTTAAATATAGCCGCAGTCACCACTCACTGACGATGGAAGGCAGGAATCGGAGAGACGCTAATATCTAATGTACAGACTGACCTCGCAGCGGTTTTGCTCCCATAGTGTTTGCTCCAGTCCCATATGACACGTCTAT
>NW_020675251.1:0-1162 GCF_002925995.2 Terrapene triunguis
CAGGGGTGGATGGGGCACAGGGCGGGGCTGGGTGCAGGGGATGGATGTGGGGCTGGGGGCAGGTTGGGGGCTGAGAGGGATGTCAGGGCTCTAGGGAGCAGGTGGGGGAGGGGATGGGGGGCTGAGGGGGATGTCGGGGCTCCAGGGAGCGGGTGGGGGAGGGGATGGGGGCTGAGGGGGATGTCGGGGCTCTAGGGAGCGGGTGGGGGAGGGGATGGGGGGCAGAGGGGGGCCCCACGGGCGCAGATTTGGGCGGGGCGGCGGGGCCGGGCTGCTTGTGGCGCGCGGAGGTGCGAGGGCGACACATGACTGAGAACAGAGAGTCGCTGGGAGGGAGGAGGAATCCCACAATGCACCGGGGCTGGCAGGAGCCATGCGCAACAGCCCCGCCCCACCTTCTGACGCCTCTGACCTTCTCCTAATGGTGTCCTGAGCGCCGCACTCACTTCCGCTTCCGGCCTCGGCCTGGGTAGAGGAGTTTCAGGGGCGGGGGCGCTGGGGAGGCGAAAGGGGGTTGCAGTGGCAGCTGTGGGATGGGGCAGAGCGATCAGGGCTGAGGCCAAGCCCCTGGGGGAGGCGGGGCCGGAGCAGGGGCGGGGCTGGGGGCGGGACCGTGGCAGACGGGGCGGGGCAGGGGCTGGGGGTGGGGCTCGGGGTGGTCCGGAGCAGGGGCGGGGCTGGGGGCGGGGCCGGGGCAGAGCCGGGCGGGCCAGGGGGCGGGGGCAGAGCAGGGACGGGACCGAGGCAGAGCGGGGCAGGGCCGGAACAGGAGGCAGGGCTGAGGGAGGGGCCGGAGCAGGGGCGGGGCCGGGGCAGAGCTAGGCGTGGCAGGGACGGGACTGGGGGCGGGGCCAGGGCAGAGCGGGGTGCCCATCCCCCGCGGAAGTTGGCCCGGCCTAGGGTGACCAGATGGTAACTTGAAAATATCGGGACCGCCGCAGGGGGAGCGCCTTCAGCAGCAATTCGGCAGAGGGTCCTTCAGTCTCTGACGGTCTTCGGCGGCATTTCGGCGGCGGATAATAAACCAAAGACAGAAGTACCAGTTGCCGAAATGTCACCGAAGACTGTCAGCGACTGAAGGACCCTCCGCCGAATTGCCGCCAAAGACCTGGATGGGTGAGTGTAAAAAAAAAAAAAAAAGGCCCGAAACAAAATATCGGGA
>NW_020675252.1:0-1333 GCF_002925995.2 Terrapene triunguis
TCAAGATATTGTGACACATCTACCAGTTCCCCCCATCCACAATATTTGTATTCCCGCTAAAGGAAGCTATTAGGCTATAAAAGTAATCAGTTTAAATCAACTTCCAAAGGCCATATAGGGGTTTGATGAGTTAAAACAGACAAACAGACAAATTTTGTACTGAAAAGTGACAAAAATGTTATATCAATTTATACAGATTAAAATATTATAAATTACGAATGTATGGGAATCCCGTTTAATATTAAGAAAAAATGCCATTCTGTATTAGGTCTGGGATTTACAGAGCTGCCTATCAGATTTGGACACCCAGATCCCATCAATTTTAAGACATCTGCCTCTTGTGGGCAGCTTTGAAAATCTCCGCTTTAGGCTTTCTAAAAATGAATGAGAAAAATACAGCGATAGAGCGAGAAATAATTATATATTGCAGAATGGCCCTTTGAGAGCCTCAGCTGACAGCAGACACAACTGTGCTAATGTTTATAGTGAATTTGCATCTACTGTTTTTGCAGGACTAAGTACCGAGAAGAACAGTGTCACCCAGAGACAAGGACAGCTGACCGAGGTACAAAGCGACTCTGTCACACTGGGCTGTACTTTCTCGAGTGAAGATGCAGTTTATGACATATACTGGTACAAACAGGACAGCAGCGGGCAGACGAAGTACCTCTTCCGAAGGTCTGCCGGAAGCACATACGCTTTCCATTCCCACTTACTTTCAGAAAAGTATCAGCATTCACCCTGAAACACAGATCTCCAATCCCATTACCACTCATGTTCCCTTTCATATCCCCACACTCATTCACACACACTGGAGAGAGAGAGAGAGAGAGGGAGGGAGGGAGAGAGAGAGTTTTAAGGGAATGTCAGATAGTTCTTGTGGTCTTAGCCCACAAAAGCTTATGCTCAAATAAATGTGTTAGTCTCTAAGGGTGTCTACACTACCCGCCGCATCGGCAGGTAGTGATCGATCTATCGGTGATCGATTTATCGCGTCTAGCGTAGACTTGATAAATCGATCCTCGATTGCTCTGCCTTCGACTCCGGAACTCCACCACGGCGAGAGGCGGAAGCGGAGTCGACGGGGGAATGGCGTCCGTTGATCCTGCGCCATAAGGACGCGAAGTAAGTGATTCTAAGTCGATCTAAGATATATCAACTTCAGCTACGCTATTCTCATAGCTGAAGTTGCGTATCTTAGATTGATCCCCCCAGTGTAGACCATGCCTAAGGTGCCACAAGTACTCCTGTTTTTCTTGTGGTCTTAGTTTTCCGTCTACGAAATGGAGACGGCCATAGTGTCCTGCCACCCATGGGAGTTGTGAAGAAAAAT
>NW_020675253.1:0-9935 GCF_002925995.2 Terrapene triunguis
GTTCTGAAGGCAATGAGATTTGGGTCCTTCTAATCCCCTCCGGAGATGAGATCCGGGCCTTAGCCCTGTGGCCTGCGAAGCCCCGTCTCCTGTTCCCACCAGCTTCCCCCATGAAGGTGACAACTCCATCGCTCCCAAGGAACTTAGCTGTCATGGGAGGTGGGACACAACCTAGGTATCTTGGGCCAATTCCATGGAGGGCCTGGAAGATGAACACGGAGACATTGACCTGCTTTCCCAGAGAGAGCCAGCTGGGGCATGCCTGCTTGTTCACTGAACTGAGTCCACAAATGCCTGTCAACAGCCCTCTGATAAAACACATGCAGAGAGTCATCACCACCCTGGGCTGGATTCGAACCAGGGACCTAGAGGGGAAGGGCTTGAGACTAAACCTGCTAGTCATCCGGGCCCAACTTGGTTGGAGATGGGAAACCAGGACAGGGATCAAAGTCAGAGCCCCTCTGCCTCGGCCCTCTGGGAGCTGGAGGCCTGAGCCCCAGAAAACCTACAGAGGGAGTCTGGAGAAGACACCCACTGGGACTGGCCATCGCGGCCAAGGAAGTGGCCACCAGGAGCAGTATGATAGTCCCCGGCAATGTGGAGTCCAGGAATGAGGGGTGCCCTACAGCGATGACACCCCTACCAGGGGATAATTAGGAATAACAGGATGACATTAAGCAAAAGCAAATTTAGGTTGATTATGAGGGAAAACATCCTCCAGGTGAAACGGCCTGAATGTGAAACACTGTCCCCAAGGGAAGGGGTGAGAGCCCCCTGGCTTGGGACACTTGCAGCAGGATGGGTGAAAGCGCTGCTACTGTGCGTAACTACTGCATGTAGCTCTTGCTGACGCCTTAGGCATAACTAGCAGTGTGAACCAAAGTAGGCCTGGCCTTGGCAGAAGAGTCACACACCACGTATTGGCTACCCAAGTGAGCACCTTCCTGACCAGAGAAGATGGTACAAGAACACCCAGCGTTCTCGAGTAACTACCTAAACAAATTCCCAAGGGATGGCCCAGGAACACACCGGCCCCTCGTAAGATAAGGCTCGGCGAATGGAAAAGGATATTTTGTTTGAACTAGGAGGTATAAGGGTAATGAACAACATCTGGAGTGTCATACAGAACTTGTTTGTATCAAGTTATAGGAGGGGCACCTTTGTATCAGCCCAGGGGACCGGACCCTGGTGTCCTGATTGAGTCTTTGCCTTGTCAAGGGCGTACATGTGGTGGTGTCCCTGTGACCCGCTGGCCAGGGCACTAACGCTGTGCTTTACTGACAATAAACCTGGCCCAGCACCTTCGCCACCGAACCGAGCCTGTGGTCTTTCATTACAAATAACATCGAGGCCTGCTGAATCAGCGCGCTGCATCCCCTGCTAGGGCTGCTGACACGGGGCTCCAAGAACAGCAGCACTCAGCAGCATTAACAACTCTCCGCAGTGCTAACAACACTGCACTACTCCCCAGCAGGAAGAACCAGATGCGACCTAGGGGACCAGATCTCCCAACATTTCTGTGCCCACGACTTTGTCCTCTTAGATACCAAAGGGCCAGTTTGACTGGTGTTATTCCCGGTAGTTATATGGACATATAAATGGCCTAACGTTGGGGCACCAAGGTGCAACCTTGTGCCTGAAATTAACTGCACCCCCAGCCTTTCCACCACTGAGATCAATGCCTCTTTATTCTGACTCCTGATCCTCTAATGGGGCTGCCTCCCTTCTGCAGATGCTAGTGTGAAACCTCAGATAGCAGTACAAGATTGCTGCCGGTTAAATTTCCCCTCCAGGGTATACAGACTATGCACCTCCACTCACGATCCGCTCCAGATCTGTGATGACACTGCAGAGATGCTTGAATCTTCAGTTTGCTGAAGCTGTTTTTCAAGCGTCCGCAGTTTGGTCCCTTTCGCTGATACTGATAATTCAAAGACCCCACTTCCCCCATCCTTTCTAGCCAAGGAAAGTCATTTGGCATTGCTGCCACAGGATGGTGCAACTGCCATTCTGTTACAACTGTTTCTGCTGGCTTCAAGATTCACAGGAAAACTTTGGAAAACAATCTGGAGCAGATATTTGCTGTAATTCTCTTTGCCTAAGGTATTTGTGCATTTTTCACTGGAATCCTTGTAATACTGTTCCCAAGTAGGTATTTGTTTATGCTGTGTGCTACCCAACAAGCTCCATAATTTATTGCAGCCAGCCAATCTGGAGTGCCATTTGTCAGCAAAGATTTACGAGGTTCAATAACAAGGTGAAACCTTTTCTCACCTGGCCTGAGCTCTCTCTGGCCGTGTAATAAATCACAAGGACAAGATGATCCAAATCTGTTTGTCACGTCATTTTGGTTATTGTTTTATATGGTATTGGTTGTGGATGTGTCAATAAACTGCATCTGAAGGAATACTGGAGTTCATCTGCTCCTGCCCCTTGATTTCCAACAGCCCTCAGACTCCTTGTCACATCACAACTAGTTAACACGCCATGTTTGGGACATCACACTCTGGCATTTTTACTTTGGAGAATAAACAGGAAGAACAGATGAACTCTTATAATGAGAGACTGCCACCTTCGCCGGAGTCTCCCTCTCTGCCTGAGGGTATTACATGGCTTCCATCACAATGGTATCTGAGCACCTCACCATCTTTAATGTGCTTATCCTCACAACTGCCCTGCCTCCCAGGGGACTGGTACCTCCCAGGGGACTGGTACCCCCCAGGGTTGAGAAATGTGAAGCAATGCACCTTGGAAAGCATAATCACAACTGTCCATACACAATGATGGGTCTACATTAGCTGTCACCAGTCAAGAAGGAGATCATGGAGTCCTTGTGGATAGTTCTCTGAAAACATCCTCTCCATGTGCAGCGGCAGTCAAAAAAAACTAACAGAATGTTGGGAACCATTAGAAAATGGATAAATAATCAGACAAAAATATCATATTGCCTCTGTATAAATCCATGGTACGCCCGCACCTTGAACAGTGTGTGCAGATCTGGTTGCCCCATCTCAAAAGAGAGATATTAGAATTGGAAAAGGTACAGAAAAGGGCAACAAAAATGATTAGGGGTATGGAACAGCTTCCACACGGGGAGAGATTCAAGAGACTGGAACTGTTCAGCTTGGAAAAGAAGCGACTAAGGGGGGAAATGATAGCGGTCTATGATAGAGGTCCCGTCCAACCCTGATAGTCTATGATTCTATGATTCTATGAAAATCATGTGGAGAAAGTGAATAAAGGAGTGTTATTTACTCCTTCTCATAACACAAGAACCAGGGGGTCACCCAATGCAATTGATGGGCAGCAGGTTTAAAACAAACAAAAGGAAGTATTTCTTCACCCAATGCACAGTCAACCTGCAGAACTCATTGCTAGGGGATGTTGTGAAGGCCAAAACTATAACTGGATTCAAAAATGAATTAGATAAGTTCATAGACAGTAGATCCATCAATGGCTATTAGATGGTCAGAGATGCAACCCCAGGGTCTGGGTGTCCCTAATTGTCTGACTGCCAGAAGCTGGGAATGGATGAAAGGAGATGTATAACTCGACGATTGCCTGTTCTGTTCATTCCCTCTGAAGCACCTGGCATTGGCCACTCTTGGAAGACAGGATACTGGCTAGATGGACCATTGGTCTGACACAATATGGTCGTTCACATGTTCTTATTGTGTAGATGGAGAACTGAGGCACCGGGAGGCTAAATGACTTGGCCAAGGTCACACAGAAAAGCTGTGGCAGAGCAAGGAATTGAATCAGGATCTTCCAAGTCCCAAGTTATCATCCTAACCACTGGATCAGTCTCTTGCTCTGGACCAGCATTCTTCTCTTGCTATGCTTTCCATACACAAAAAGCAACCCTATGCTGTCAGCCTGAATGACTTATTTCTGATGAACAGAAAACAAGAAAGAACCAAAGTAACATCTCCCGGAGAGAGAGCACAGTGTATGTATCTCCTTTGTAACAAGCTGCCTCTAAACTGAACACAAAATGGGAGCTGCCTCTTGCAGGCTTGTAGACATGTAAAGGGCACAGAAAACAAAAATTGTAGCAGATAAGTAGCCACACCTACCACATCTCTGAGGAGGGAGGGATGGAGCCCTGTTTTGTCCCCCACATACATAACTCAGAAAAGAGGATTGCTTCTAAAGGGAAGGGAAGTTAATGTTTCCAAGGAGACCCTAGGAAACTGTGACACAGGGGACACTTAGGACAGCAAATGGGACACGAGTTTACAGAACAATACAGCAGCAAAAACGATCAGTGCAGTTTGGGGCTGCATAGGCCAAAGTATCCCATCATGCAACAGGGAGAAGGCAGCGCCTCTCTCTGGGACTCTGGTGCCCAGCACAGGTGGAATATTGCATTCTACTGTGGGCACTGCATTACCCGAAAACCAGTGTCAAATCGGAGTGCTTCATGGCTTCCAAGGCCAGACGGGACCAGTGGGATCATCAGTGTATGGCACAGGCCAGAGAACTGCCCTGAAGACAAGCTCTGCTCCCTTCCCACACCAGGAGTCAAAGCCATGCTCCCTGGGTGAAAACTGGGAATCCCACCCGCTAGCCCATGTGGATGAGAAGAGAGCAACAAAGGCGTGCTAGAGGCTGCGGGAACCGATTTCTGAGGCAGGATTAAGAAAGGAAACTTCAGCTAGTTTGGCTAAGGGTACGTCTACACTACGAGATTAATTCGAATTTAGATAATTCGAATTTGGGAAACAGATTGTATAAATTCGATTGTGCACGGCCACACTAAGCACATTAATTCGGTTTTTAACCACATTAATTCGGTGGTGTGCGGCCACACTACCCCATTAATTTTAACCACATTAATTCGGTGGTGTGCGGCCACACTACCCCTAATTCGAATTTACAAAATCGATTTTGGTGCTACTCCGCTCGTCGGGGTGGAGTACAGAAATCGATTTTAAGCGCCCTTTAATTCGAAGTAACTGGCTCCGTTGTGTGGACGGGTTAAGGATTAATTCGGATTAACGCAGCTAAATCTGAATTAAAGTTGTAGTGTAGACCAGGCCTAAGTAACAACTAGCGTTTGAGGGGGATCGTGGCGTGAGACTGATCTACAGAGGCTGAAGGGTGGGAAGGGGGCATGGGTCAAGAAGGATTAAAGAGGGGAAATTTAAAAAAGGAAAATTTGGGATGAGAATCAGAATTCCTGGCTCCAGTCGATTAGGCTAGGAAACAGATTCTCAAGGGATGGGACTGGTACATTTAAACTAGACAGTCTCCTTTAGGACCAATCCTGGGGTGGATCCCAGGGAGATGGATTAGATAATCGAACAAATCTTTTCCATGTCCAACATCAACGGTTCTGTTATAGGACGTGCCCACTCCGAGCGCTGTTGGCAAGTCAACTCCAGTCTGTGTATGGAACTCGAATTCCTGTTTTCCTCCATTCTTGCTTGAGTCCCCAACAGATGCTCCAGGTCCCATGACCCACCTCTAGCAGCCAGTGAGCCAAGCTGTATAGCTTTTGTTCTTTTCGTCTCTCCTCACAATCAAGCCTTCCTGCCCCCAATCAGTTTATTTTTGGCTCTTCTCTGACTCCCCTCCAATTAGTCAATATATTTGTAGTAGCGCCATGGCCAGAATCATAGAATCATAGAATATCAGGGTTGGAAAGGACCTCAGGAGGTATCTAGTCCAACCCCCTGCTCAAAGCAGGACCAATCCCCAACTAAATCATCCCAGCCAGGGCTTTGTCAAGCCAGGCCTTAAAAACCTATAAGGAAGGAGATTCCACCACCTCCCTAGGTAACCCATTCCAGTGCTTCACCACCCTCGTAGTGAAAAAGCTTTTTCTAATATCCAACCTAAACCTCCCCCACTGCAACTTGAGACCATTACTCCTTGTTCTGTCATCTGCTACCACTGAGAACAGTCTAGATCAATCCTCTTTGGAACCCCCTTTCAGGTAGTTGAAAGCAGCTATCAAATCCCCCCTCATTCTTCTCTTCTGCAGATTAAACAATCCCAGTTCCCTCAGCCTCTCCTCATAAGTCATGTGCTCCAGCCCCCTAATCATTTTTGTTGCCCTCCGCTGGACTCTTTTCAATTTTTCCACATCCTTCTTGTAGCGTGGGGCCCAAAACTGGACACAGTACTCCAGATGAGGCCTCACCAATGTCGAATAGAGGGGAATGATCATGTCCCTCGTTCTGCTGGCAATGCCCCTACTTATACATCCCAATATGCTGTTAGCCTCCTTGGCAACACTGTTGACTCATATCCAGCTTCTCGTCCACTGTAACCCCTAGGACCTTTTCTGCAGAACTGCTGCCTAGCCACTCGGTCCCTAGTCTGTAGCAGTGCGTGGGATTCTTCCGTCCTCAGTGCAGGACTCTGCACTTGTCCTTGTTGAACTGTGCCCTGTACTGCAGGTAAGGGGACTCGCCAAAGATGCTTAATAAGGATTAGCACCTCCTTGCTCTAGGACAGGATGCTCCTGTGTATTGACAATATCACAGCGCTGGTCTCTACTCTTCCGCAGAGCTGGCTCTTGCTCCAACCACAGCCGCCTTTTGGGTCTAACCCCGCTGCTCTCATCAAATTCAAACTCACGAGCCACTCCAAGGTCGCTTTTAGGAGCGAGGGGTTCTAATCAAACGGTTCCCCAGCAGTTACTGGAAGAGGTCTAGCTAGAGTCCCTGCGTCCAGCAGGAGAGGTCTATACGTAAGATATGCAGATGGGCGTGGCAGTGCATAGTGGAAAACGATTGCCTCGCAGGTGGAAAAGTGCCTAGAAAAGTCAGGTCATTTTGTTCCAAGAAAAGGATCCTGTTCCCAGCAGAGGCAGCAGGTGCAGGATCGATCCCTGGCTGTCCCGCAACATGCGGTTTATCATTCATTGAGGCTTTTCTCTTATAGAAGTAGGACACAAACCCCCATGGCCCCCTCTCAGCCAATTACTAGCCAGCTAAGGTTCAAAAATAACAATCAAACTAGTGGAACCAGCTAGCCACAACAAGCTGCTTTCGGTCACATGATCGAATCTCAACCAAGGGGGTTGCATTTGGCGATCCAACGGGATAAAAATGAACATGCTCGCCGCATGGAGTACATGAGCAGAGAGAAGGGTTTGAGGTGCGGCCGAGTGGCTGAGAGACCTTACGCTAGGATTCCGATAACACAGCCACAGACTAAGCTTGCACCACGTGACAGGCAGCATGGTCCAATGGCCAGGGAACCGGACAAGGGTTTTACTCCTTGCTTTGCTCTGTGCCCTTGAGCAACCAGCAGAGAGGTTATTTGACCTCTGTATTTGGCACTGGTGCGACCGCGGCTGGAATCCTGTGTCCAGTTCCGGTGCCCACAATTCAGGAAGGAGGTTGATAATTGGAGAGGGGTCAGAGAAGAGCCGTGACTGATTAAAGGGTTGAAAAACCTGCCTTATAGTGATAGACTCATGGGGCTCAGTCTATTTAGCTTCACAAAGAGAAGGTTCAGGTGTGACTTGATAGCAGCCTATAAATACCAACATGGGGAACAAATATTTAATCCTGGGCTCTTCAGTCTAGCAGAGAAAGGGATCACACGATCCACTGGCTGGAAGAATTCAGACTAGAAATAAGGTGTACATTTTTAAACAGTGACAGCGATTAACCATCGGAACAATTTACCAAGGGTCGTGATAGATTCTTCCTCACAGACAATTTTTAAATCAAGGGTGGGTGGTTTTCTAAGAGAGCTGCGCTAGGAGTTATTTTGGGGAAGTTCTCTGGCGTGGTTTACATAGATGATCACATTGGATGGCCACAGTGGTCCCTTCTGGTCTTGGAAGCTTTGAAGCACACCACGGCTCTGTGACTCAGTTTCCCCCTCTGTAAAACGGGACCGTGATACTCACTGACCTTTGTAAAGCACTTAGAGATCTAAGGATGAAAACTGCTATGGAAGAGCTGAGTAATATTATTTGACAGGAGCAACAATTGGCCCCAAATCTATTATGAAACGACCAACAACAAACTCGTAGTGATTGGTGTTTCTTACAGTCCTCCGCCTGGTAAGTCTGTGAACTTACTTCGATTGGTGTTATTCATTTCTATTATCTAGTGCTTAGGAGCCCTGGACATTGATCCGGACCCTCGTGTGGCAGAAAGCCATTGATGTACCCACTGCCCTGTTTTTAGCTCGTGCCATGTGGTTCTGCAGCCTGTCAGAGGCGAGGGAGAAGGAACAGAACCGGTGGGCCATTGGTCAGTTCAGGAGGGCTCCTTGCAGTACGTGCTTCCGGCTCATTTTAAATGTCCCAAGCAGTGGGAGTTCCATGGCTTCCCTTGCGAGACCATGCTGTGTGCTCCAGGGTAAGGAAGAGATTCCTGATCTTCAACCTCCATGTTCCTTTGGGTAACTTCCCTGCACTCCGCCTTGCTACAGCCCCTTGGGCTCCCCTAGAGATCCCTTTCCTCCTCTGGAGTGGATTTCCCCTTCGCCAACTTCTAAACAAGCCTCCTCCACTGTGTCTGTTTCCCAGATCTGTTAAAAGACTCCCCTGGTGCCCGATCCTCAGCAGGAGGCGCTCCACGGACACCAGCTAAGGGTCTGGGCCCTGACATATCGCAGTGCAAAAATAAATAAACGAATGAATCACCATCCTCCACTGAGAGACCTAGATGGCCTCTGAGCTGGGCAGAGGACAGATGGCCGGAGGAGCCGGAGATCTCATTAAACCAAGCAGCATGCAGGGCAGTCTCACGCTAATCCTTCCAGAGAAGGGATCTGAGCTAGTCCGTTGCTGCTACGGGACTCGCAGGCAGCGTAGCGGGTAAAATAACTGCAGGGACCCTTCATTTTAGAAGTGCAGCCGTTGGGGTAAAGAAAGCCCGGGAGCAGACCTGGCTCATTTGTAAACAGTCACGTCACAACTGTTCCGGGGGTTACCGGGACTTTTCCGCTGCCCCCGGGGGCTGTCGGTTACACAGTGGAAACACTCCGGATTTACACCATCACAGCCAGCAGAATCTGGCCCTGGCCTGGTGAAGCTTTGAGGGAAAGAACAGCAATTTAGGAGGAAATGTGAACATACCGCCGCAGGTGGAACTTGACCAAACCACGACGGGGGATACTTTGGAGGGACAAGGGGTTGCAGCTGGGAGAAAGGAGAGGGAAATGAACAATGGGAAAGAGAGGCTGGATGGCAGGAAACTGGAAGTGGGATCTATTTGACTGTGAAAGGTCTCCCAAGGGCCATGCGGGAAGCCCCATTGCTTGAGACATTTACAGCTGGGCCGGAGAAAGTCCTGGAGCACAGTCTGTAGGGAGCAACCCTGCATTGGCAGGGGGTGGAGACAGGGCTTGTTGGGTCTCTTCCAATCTCCAACAGCTGGGAACACAGAGACTGGAATTCCAGGCGTCCCTGCCTCCTGAGTGCTTTGGGTACGTCTACACAGCAATGAGACACCCGTGGCTGGCCCGTGCCAGCTGACTCGGGCTAAAGAGCTGTTCATTGTAGTGTAGACATTTGAGCTCAGGCTGGAGCCCGGGATCTAAGACCCTGCGAGGCGGGAGGGACCCAGAGCCCAGGCTGCAGCCTGAGCCCGAATGTCTACACCACAATGAAACAACCCCTTACCCCAAGCCCTGGGAGCCTGAGTCAGCTGGCCCGGGCCAGCCACGGGTGTTTCATTGCAGTGTAGACGCACCCTTTGGTTCCTCAGCATGTCCGTCCAGGGGCAGGACTCAATCCAGGATCAGACTGGGTTTATTAGACCAAGGCCTGCAACGGGAACTCCTGTAGGGCCAGCCAAGCATGAAGCGGGGGGGAAGGGCAGAGAAATTCGATATTCTTATTGATAAACTAGGCAAATACAATTTAGATGGGGCTACTATAAGGTGGGTGCATAACTGGCTGGATAACCGTATTCAGAGAGTTGTTATTAATGGTTCCCAATCCTGCTGGAAAGGCATAA
>NW_020675254.1:0-1160 GCF_002925995.2 Terrapene triunguis
CCCCCCCCCCATAATCCCAATATATCAAACCATTTGGGCAAGTTTCTCTGTAGATTCTGCCACAATGCCCCTTCCCCCACCCCCAGGTTCCTGGAGTCCATTGTATAAGGGTCACTCCTGTTCCTCCTGAGGCTCTGTCACCTGGCAAGTTGATTTGTCATGGATGGAGGAAGGACATGCGATGTTGCCAGGGCCAGGACTGCAAGGTCTCTACTGGATCCATATCTGCTTCTGGGATAAATATTTACACAGTGGAGAGGGAGAGCTGCCATCATTATTGCCAATAGGAAACCACATTGTGTAAATAACGTCGGCAAGTTTGGGTCTGTCGGACTGTTATTTTGGGGAGAGTAAATTAAGTGCTCATAAAAGTGACAGATTGGCCATGCTAGCCAGAGCTGGGAATAGGGCAGAAAGGGTTCCCCCCCATGTTAGGGGGCTTATTCCTTCACCCGCTCGCTTCCCTGGCCCTTCTCGCATGAACAGAGAGCAACAATACCCGAAGTCCAAAGGCGCAAACAATTCGATGTTTATTGGGGTGAACTTCCAGCAAGCATGATTCCAGTTCCCTTCCTCAGTGTCCCCCTTCTCAGCTCTGACACCACAGAGCCTTGCCTGTGTCCCTGTTCCCATTTCCCTAGCAAAACATGATTCCAATTCCCCCACCCCCATTCCCTGTTCCCATTCCCCCCTTACTTTCTGATTGACTGCAGACTATATAGTAAAACTTGAGCTTTGCTTAGCTACACCTTAACCAATCATTTTACGAAATTTAACTAACCAATCCTAACATATTGTAACATGATTATTTAACCAATTATATCCTACCACCTTAATTGGTTTACACCCAACAAAATTAATTATACAGCAGACAGAAACAATCACAGAACCAGACAGCGATTATACAGACAAACAATAAGGAAGTGGAGACTACAGTGATAGAACAATACAGAAATGAGGATTTCACATTCCAGCTATTGATAAGTGAGTTCTTGCCAGACAGGATGCTATCAACAGGGCTGGCTCTAGGCACCAGCAAAACAAGCTGGTGCTTGGGGCGGCACATTTTTAGGGGCAGCATGGCCGGCGCCAGAATGCCGCCCCTAAAAATGTGCCCCGGCCGCCCTAGCTCACCTCCGCTGCTGCTGCCGCTCGCACGC
>NW_020675255.1:0-3689 GCF_002925995.2 Terrapene triunguis
CTTGACTTAAGTATCTGATCACCTCACAATCTTTAATGTATTTATCCTTGCAACACCCCTGTGAGGTAGGAAAGTATGATTAGCCCCATTTTATAGATGGGGAATTGAGGCACAAAGAAACTATGTGAGTTGTCCAACTCTGTGGGAGAGCAGGGAGTTGGACTGAGGTCTCTCAGTTAACGGACTGGCACCTTAATCACTGCACCATCCTTCTACTCTAAAAAACTACTACTCTAAAGGTATGGCATTACTACTAGCCTTTGCTAGGGCTTCTGTGTACCTCTCCTCCCCCCTGGCTTCTCTCTTCCCTTCTTACTTTCTTGGTCCAACCATCTCTTTGCTTTTTCTCCTCCCTCTCCAAGCACTCAGTCATTGTCTCAGGGACATCTATTCATCTTTCTGTCCTCAAAGGATTCCATTTCCTGTGCTGAGCCTTTCTTCTCCTCACACAAGGGACCCCATCTCTTTCCCCCCACTTTTCTCCTGTTTGTTTTCCCATCCCACAGTTTTCTAGCCTCACCTCAACTACTCAGGACTTTGAGCCCTGCTGCTTCTGCTTCACCCTAGTGTTGAAATAACTTCTTCCTCACCTTGTACGGGGAGATGTTAGCAAACCAGTAAAGTGCCTGAAACCACTATGGCTTATTGCTAAAAACAGCCAAGTCAGCAGGCCATAAAATGGCCATGCAGCAGCCTCATCTTGACCAAGGCAGGAAGGGAGGGGGTTTTGGGTGCAGAAAGGGCAGCTTGACCCCGTGTCCTTCCCGATAAGAATTGTGTTGAAGTTGCTGATACATGCATTTTTGAAGAGCAGGATATGCCCCCAGGAATGTCTATTAGGGCCTCAAGGCTGAAAACTCTGGAAAAACCCACACCTGGTTAATCAATATTCAGGAAGAAGCTCTTGCTTGACCATTGAAACTGCTTGCTTAACAAGTTTTCTGTAAGGGACATATCATTCTGTTACTAATGTATAAATAAGACGGGAAAGTTTGAGGTAGTTGGACTCTTCTGGACTCTCCCTCTGGATACATCTTGCGGTCCCCACTGGCAGACGGAAGATTTGGCCACCAAAAGCCTGCTGCTGTGCCACTCGAGAGCCACACTCGGCTCTGGTAATTATCAAGGGTTGGGGGTGTTTTACTAACCTGTTGTGGACATGTGTAAGTGCTTGAGACTAAGTAAAGTTAACTTTAAGTGAAAGCACTCTTGTGTTGTCCTGTTTGTGCCAGTCCTCTATCGGTCAGACAGCCGTGTCTCCCCTGATTTATTTCCTGACACCACCTCACACAGAGTAAAAGTTACCAAGAGCTTTGGGTTGAAAGAACCCCGAGTAACAACCTCCTGCTGCTATGTGTCTCTCTATTGTCAGTAACCAGTGTTATCTCATTGTTTCTCTGTGTTCCACATGTCTGTTTGTGCCCACACGTTTTATCTTCTTTTTTTCTTTAGATGGTAAGCTCTTTGGAGCAGAGACTGTCTCTTTGTTAGGTGATTGTATAATGTCTAGCACAATAGGGTCTGGTCCATGATTGGGGCCCCTATGCACTTCCATAATATAAATTTATAATAAAATTAATTTGTCAGCTGTTTCTGTGCTGGTCCCGACCACCTTTACTCCATCTTCTGATTATGGAGTATAGATATCCCCACTAGGTAGCGTAATTTCAAGAGGAGTAGGCCAGCCCTCAAATACGAGATTCCTATTCAAATCAAGAGGCATAGATTCCAAGGCCAGAAAGAATCATGGTGATCATTTAGCCTAACCTCCTGTATAACACAGACCATAGAACTTCCCAAAATAATTCTTAGATCATATCTTTTAGAAAAACATCCCATCTTGATTTAAAAATTGCCAGTGATGAAGAACCCACCATAATCTTTGATAAATTGTTCTAAGGGTTAATTACCCCCACTATTAAGGTGTACGTTTTTATTTCCTGTCTGAATTTGTCTAGTTTTAGCTTCCAGCCATTAGATCAATTTATACCTTTCTCTGCTAGACAGAAGAGCCCATTTTCAAATATTTGTTCCCCATGTAGGAACTTAGACTGTAATCAAGCCCTGTCCCCTTAACCTTCTTTTCCTTAAGCTAAATAGACTCAAGGAGCTCAATTGCTACATCAGCATTTTTTCTAACATTTTTTATGAATCTTCAATGAACACTGTCCAGTTTATCAATAGCCTTCTTGAATTGCAGATTCCAGAACTTGACACAGTAGTCACATCAAATACAGAGGTAAAATAATCTCTCTATTCCTATTGGAGATTCCCCTGTTTATGCATCCAAAGTCACATTAGCCCTTTTGGCCACAGCATTGTCTTGGGAGTTCCTATCCAACTGGTTATCCACCATGACACCCAAATCTTTTTCAGAGTCCCTGCTTCCCAAGATAGAGAGGCCATACTTACAGGATGGGGAATGTTCTTTGGTCCTAGATGTATACAAATTGTTTGTGTGTGCCCAACTTATCAAACAATCTGGATTCCTCTATATCAGTGATCTGTCCTTTTCATTATTTACCACTCCACTAATTTTGTGTCATCTGCAAACTTTATCAGTGATGATTTTATGTTTCTTACAGGTTATTGATAAAAATGTTAAATAATGTAGAATCAAGAACTGATCCCTGCAGACTGTGTTTCCATGGGAAACACACTAACTCAATAATTCCCTGTTTACTATTACACTTTGAGAACCTCTAACAAAAAATAATTGTTTTCTTTAGTACCCAAACTATAAGTAAAATGTGGTCTTAAGGAAAGTCTTGTCTTTTTTTCATTAATTTAATAGGTCAAATGCCAATGGTCTGTTTTCACAAATGACATTGAGATAGTCATAATGGAAGCCCTTACACAGCTCTTACTCAAAAGACATTTGTTTCAGTGGCCAAGATAGCAAACGTTTGGATTAAAGGACCATCTGTACTTTTTTCACTACTTTAAATAACTGTGGAACATTCCACCTTTCCATTTGAAAATAGGCTATGTTACCTACACCACCAGCTTAACTAATGGAAAATGGCACTATTCTATTGTGCAGACTGGATTTGTGATCTATTGCAAAATCATATTTAATAAAAAGAAAATATAAATTTGAAAATATAAATGTATGAAAACAAGTGAAACATGCTTTTATGTAGTTAAAACCACACCTATTCATAAGCAAGCAAATGCATGAAAATATCTCTAGCACCACCTACAGAAGTAATTTAGTATTGGGTTTTATGGCTTTGCTTTTTTTTAAGCAAAAAGAAAAGAAATCCATAATACTCAAAGTTATTTGTTTGTAGGAACTTTGTGGGAATTCAGTCATTTTCTCCTAAAGGTTTTTCGGCTTACATATTTTGGTGGTGGCTTGCTAGAAATGAAAAGCAAAAAAATACAGAACAAGGTATGTGAAAATCGGGTTTAACCCAGGAGAATTGTACTTTCTGGTACTGATACTGTGTGGGGATTGATCACATTTTCACAGCTGGATTTTGAATAGGGCCTCATTAAACTGATATAAATATACACCATGTTGTTGTTTTCCAACATCAGCAGCAAGATTGCAGCCTCATTATACACACTCCAGCTGTGTTCTGCATCCACAGTCCTATCATTTGCCAAATGTAAAACTTAACACTTGTCTCTTGACAGTGATAAAGTTGGTAAAGTTATTTGTATAAAGAAAAGACATCAGAGAC
>NW_020675256.1:0-3201 GCF_002925995.2 Terrapene triunguis
CTCTTCAATGTTGTGGGTTGCATAGACTTGCATTTACCACATCTAAGAGTTGAAATGGTTATGGTGATGTTTGCAATATACATAGAATCAGGAATTCACACAAATACCATAAACAATAAATTTTTGCCATTTATTATTTTTAAAGGTTAGCACTCCATATTGAGTGTAATGGATACATGATTTATAAATTAACAGTTCCCTTAAAGAACAATATTAGAGAATGATGGAAATACCCTTAAACAGTGCGTAATGTGTGCCAGGGCTTGCCAGGGCTGAGCCCTGGCACCTCTAGGCTTGGCAATTCATAGCTCCAGGACCTCTTCCATTACAAATTAAGCACTGCCCTTAAATATCAGGACACTGGATATTAAGGAATATGGAGCTTATGTATGGAGAAAACAGCAGGAATGTTTGAAAATTTTTAATTTACACTTCAGAAATGCATGGATTTTACTACTTCTTTTTTTTTTTTCTAAAAAACTTGTGCCTTTTGGTGAAAAATTTGATGATATTCATATTTTAGCTCCCTGTCCATATCACCAGAAATTGATTTGCTATTCATTATCCTTTCCTATTGTGAATCTTAGGTTTCTCATAGTTGGGCCAAAGTGTGAAAAATAAATCTAAATGTTGAAAAATACCTTGGCGACAAGGAACAGCGTGGAAAGAAATTGAAAATAACTCTAGCTGAAAATGTGTAAACACGCTGCTAACAAAATTCATACTGCATTAGACTAAGCTACATTTGGAATGACTGTCCTTTATTCCTCAAGGCCACTAAATCCTAAGGACAAAATGGTGATTTGGCTTCTGACATGAAGTCATCAAACTTCAATATCAGTGATTGATTTCATCATCTTTTGGGGGAAAGATTTAGAAAAAGCTAGAGTCCAGATCCTGATTTTAGGATCCTAGATCAATGGCCTGAGTTTCAAACATTCTGGACACCCAGCAGCTCCAACTTACCCAAGTAGGAGCTGCTGAGTACTTAGCACTATGTAAATATAGCCCACTTATTTAGTTTTGTAAAGAAGGATGTTCAAGAGGCATGACACACTAGGGACAGGTGGGTAGACATCATCACACCTGGGAAGAGCTCACAGTCTAAATACTAAACGAGTACTTAGATACAGGATTAAGAGCCAACACATTTTAGAAGATGGATGTGGGCTAGAGGGGGAGCAAACACAATTCAAATGAGAAAAAACATGTTTTGACATAGTTGTTTTACCTTTTATCATCTTCCAATCTATGCAGCTAAATCAATGGAGACATTTTTTTCTTATGATAAATATTACCAAGGATATTTGAGTACTGTAAGGACAGGCTGTATCTGAATTTAGGTCTGAGTGACCTTGGTTGGTCACATGTATAACAAGAGTTACTTTTTCTAAGAGATGCTTAAAGCAGCTTTCTGTATGTAGGCAAAGGGTTAGTAGGATAAAGGCTATATGCTTGTTCTAGCAACTACCCCACTTCTTAGTGTCATAATAAACTCAGTGTCATGAAAATGTGTGGAAGTAAGTGAATGTATGGCTTTGAGTAAGTCCTGAATTATATTTAAACAAGCAAGACATTTGAGTCTGGAGCCTACAGCAGAAACTTGCCTTTCATTTCATATCACATGACAACTTCTTGTGTCCTGTTTTCGAGAGATGTATGTTTACAGTTCGTAACAAATCAGGTTACAATACCACCACCCTTCGATGTAGATCCAAGACCAAGGTGTCAAGTCATTGGTTTCTGCTAACCTATACGCTGGAACCCCTAATTGAACAAAAGTATCCTTTGGGCTGGGTAGAGGAATCATTGAATGCTACAAAAGATGCTTACCATGTGGAAAAAGGCAGTGGGGGGACTCTATCGCACCAACAAGATACCTGAAGCTATACTTTGCTCTATTCCATGGACTAGCCAGACAGAGAAGGAGACGTGAAGAAGAATGCCGAAACCAACTAAGCCAAGCCTGAGGTGTAACTGAGAAAGAGGTATAGATCAAAGTCCCACTGCACACAGAACCACAGATCACATCTTACCAAGAAAGATAGTAGTAAATATCAACTATACGTCTGAGATAGGACCATCCCTTGAGTTAGAGACTTTAAAGAGAAGAAGGTCTGAAGATCCTTTTGTAGAGCAATCTGAAAATGCGTGAACCATTCCAATGCCAACTAGAGTTTGTGCTCACACAGGTCTCTCTCTCTCTCTCTCTCTCTCTCTCTCTCTCTCTCTCTTTGTGTATTACTTACTATTCCTTGAAGTAGACATGAAACTCTCAAGTCTGGTATTGAAACAGTAAGGGATCCCTGGATTAAATCCATGTTCTAAAGCTGCTATAAGTCTGGAGTTTTAGAAATCATCTTGTTTGTTCCAGATTGTCAGAAAATACAGACATTGTATAACCTGGGAAGGAAAATATATTAGACAAACCAAGCTTAGTAACATCTTCATGAACAGCAAATCTTAATGGGAGAAGCTACCAGGAAATCAAGCTTACTGCCAAAAGGAAGCTACCAGGAAATCATTTTGTGAGTTGTAATTCCTTAAAATCAAGATGAAGTAAAAGCTTCTGCTTTCAGCAGACTTTGAGTTAAATTAATCAAGTTAAAGGAAAATCGATTCTCCCATCAACCTTTCTGTAAAACCTTAAGAAGGATTGTTTTTCTTAACTTACTCAGTATGATTTAATTACTAATTGTAGTAAGTGGCGAGCCAGAAAAATCAAACCATTGACTTACTCATTGTATTCCAACTGCAATATCAATATGACCATTATAATGTATTTCCTGTAAATAAAGTCAGGAGAACTAAATTCACCTAGCTAGTGGCATATTTCACTTAAACTTAAATTTGGTTTATAACTACAGTACCTGCTTAATCTTCTAATAAATGTATAAAAAACCCCACAATGAACTGGTTTATTTCCCAGATCTTTAACACAAAGTAATCTACATAGAAGAAAAAAGTAAAATCCTTAACAGTCATTTCTGGTCCCATTCTATATTTCAGTAACTTAAAATATAGCTCTATTATTCCTACAACTCCATTCAGCACAAGAAAAGAATACAGATTGCTAGGGAGATTAGAAACATTTTCTAACCTAACAAAATGAGAGTCAACTTTAAAAACTGCAAACTGATACATCTGGGGGAAAATAATGTGAAACACATACTTCCTGGCAGGGAGAAATATAGGAAGCTG
>NW_020675257.1:0-7371 GCF_002925995.2 Terrapene triunguis
CAGCCCCGTTGGGTCGCGGGCATCAACAATTTTCTTCAACTAGATCGCCAAAAAAAAAGTTTGAAAACCACTGCCCTAGGCCATTGGGTTCTTACTCTCCAGCCCTGTACGGAACTGTTTGGGTCAGATGGCATTAGAGACTGGCTGCTACTTCCTGACCTGGTCCAGAAGGTGAAGTCGATTGACATAGGCTTGCTCTGTTTCCAACAGCTCCAATGCAATTTTCTTTTCTTCAGGATCCTGCGTGTACGGCAGAGGGAAAAATGGGTTTGGTCAGGCAGGTAGGAACAATGGGCGACCTGACAGAGGGCCAAATCCAGCCTGGGTGTAAGTCGGTGGAGTTTTTCCAGATCAGCTTAGGGATGAATTTGTCCCAATGGGTCTAAGGCAATTCCCCTTGGCATTCCATAGGCCATATATGTGGCATGAAATCAGGGCAGTCCTATTATTCATTAACACATCAGAGAGAGAAGAGGAGAGGGACTGGTGTAGCGTGGCTAAAGGGTCTAAGCATCTACCCCTGGGCTCTCCATGGATATTAAAGAGTTCATGGTCTTTTTAGTAAGAGCAGCTGGCTGATTTCAATGGGAATTAGACATCTAAATAACTTTGAAGTTCAGGGACCAGGTCTCTCCCCAACCTGCCATGCTCAGGGCCACACTAGCAGGCTTCCATTCTGATTTCTCTCCCACCCAGGGACAGCTGTTTTACACAGTGGTTTTCATGCCATTACTCTAGGCACTAGGCTGACCTCATTATTATCAGCTGAGTGGACCATGGAGGGATCTTAACAAACTCATGAAGCAAAAGTGTCTCAGCTCATACAAGATCCATGCGCCTGTAGTAGTTTATTTCTGTTATAACAGTGATACAGAAGCTGCCCCAGGGCAGATGGAGAAAGCACGCTCGGGCTGGGAATCAAGAGATCTGTGCCTCAGTTTCCCCCTTGGGAAAATAGGGATAATGATACCAAGCTGCGGGGGGGAGGTGCTCGAAGGGTTAACTCACTGTGGTCTGGAAAGTGCGTTGAGATATCTAGATGGGAATAACTATAGAAATGCAGGGCCAGATCCTCAGCTGGTGAAAAGCACCGTAGCACCATAGAAGTCAATGGAACTAGGTTGATTTACATCGGGCCCGCAGAGTATTACTGTCTTATACCTAGGGTTAATAAGACTTTGCTTTTTTGCAGCACCAGTCATCCAAGAGCTTCCCGTACTCTACAAGCCCTCACCAAGAATTAAGACTCACAGCTCCCTTCGATGCAGCGGGTAAAGTATTCTCCCCATTTAAGCTGCCGCAGAGCTCCGCAGCGATCGTTTGAAAATCTGGCCACTTCTCAGAGTAGCCTCTGTCTGGATTTTTGAAAAGGTCAGCCTTCCTGGGGAGGAAACTGGGACACAGAGGGGTGAGGTGACTTGCCCCGGGTCATACAGAGAGTCAGTGGCAGAGCTGGGATTCGAAACCTGCAGTTCTGCCTCTCCGAGGTCTCTGCTCTAACCACACACCCTGGGCTGAGCCTCAGGCTTCAGTGCTTCACAGCAGTTCATTACCAAGCTATGACTTGTAGCATCAATGCTATTCTGTTTGGGATCGGGGCCATGTGCACCGATGGCCCTCTATGAACAATAACCATCAGTACTGGGGGCTAATAGTGTATCCCCTCAGTTACCTTCCAGCATTTAAATACCCCCCAGGGAAAGAGGCACTGAATGACCTGGTTCCTGCTGCCTCCAGGGCTTAACTCGCTGCCTGGCTGGGAATCCACTGGCTGCTGACTCCGCCAGTTGCTGCTGTTGATTTTGCTCTTGAAGGAACTGAGACACTTGACGGTGAGCCCCCTCCGACCCTGCGGCGGGTTCTCCTCCGGCTCCTGACGCTGGGGCGGCTGGATTGTCCTCAGGGGAGGCTGGTGCCCCTCATGCTCGTTCTCCGGCTCTGCTCTGTCCTTTCTGGCCTTGCTCGGAGCTTCCCTGCCTGCTGTGAGTGGGAGCAATGCGGATGCTGGGGAGTTCGGTGCTGCTGGCTTGGTCTTGGTCGGGGGCTGGCTTGATTCCTTGCGAGGACTCCGGCAGGGTTTTTCTGCCCTAGGATCATGGAAACAGCACAGCATTCTTATTCCTCTGGTCATGGTCCAGTGCCAGCCTCGACGCCCTGTGCAGCCCAATGCAAAGTCATACAGGCCAGACCCCATCCCACTCCCCGCAACCTCTGCCTACCTACCTGTGACCCCCTTCCACCTGGCTCAGCAACCCCTCCTTGTCTGTGAACCGCTGCAGCCACCAGTGATCTCACCTACAAGGGGCCGGGGGCAAAGGGGTCGCTGACTGGTGCAGGGCACCTGTCACGTCTGCTCTGCCAGGGGACGCAGAGACGACTAGTGCAGCCCAAAAATGTGGGCAGTACTGGCCAGGGAGAGCATGAGGCCTGGCTGCTGGTTCATCACATGCCCAGAGCATGGGCTGCTTTGGCCTGCATCTAGGGCATCCTGACCCTTCCCCAGCAGAACCCAGAGGGCAGAGCAGCAATGGAAAGGTTTCCCCGGAGTGTGGTTCGCTTATAAAGTTTGCGGCCGATACCAAGCCGGGAGGGGTGGCAAGTGCTTTGGAGGATAGGATGAAAATTTAAAATGATCTGGACAAACTGGAGAAATGGTCTGAAGTAAATAAGTTGAAATTCAATAAGGACAAATGCAAAGTACTCCACTTAGGAAGGAACAATCAGTTTCATGCATACAAAATGGGAAATGACTGCCTAGGGAGGAGTACTGCAGAAAGGGATCTGGGGGTCAGAGTGGATCAAAAGCTAAATATTATATGAGTCAACAGTGTGACACTGTAGCAAAAAAAGCAACATCATTCTGGGATGTATTAGCAGGAGTACTGTAAGCAAGACACGAGAAGTAATTCTTCCACTCTACTCCACGCTCATTAGGCCTCCACTGGAGTATTGTGTCCAGTTCTGGGCGCTACATTTCAGGAAGGATGTGGACAAATTGGAGAAAGTTCAGAGAAGAGCAACAAAAACGATTAAAGGTCTAGAAAACATGATCTATGCGGGAAGATTGAAAAAAATGGGGTTTGTTTAGTCTGGAGAAGAGAAGACTGAGAGGGGACATGATAACAGTTTTCAAGTACATAAAAGGTTGTTACAAGGAGGAGGGAGAAAAATTATTCTTGTTAACCTCCGAGGATAGGACAAGAAGCAATGGGCTTAAATTGCAGCAAGGGCGGTTTAGGTTGGACATTGGGAAAAACTTCTTAACTATCAGGGTGGTTAGGCACTGGAACAAATTGCCCAGGGAAGTTGTGGAATCTCCATCATTGGGGATTTTAAGAGCAGTTTGGACAAACACCTGTCAGGGATGGTATAGATAATACTTAGTCCTGCCATGAGTGCAGGGGACTGGACTAGATGACCTCTCAAGGTCCCTTCCAGTTCTATGATTCTATGATTTTAGGCCCAGGGACACCCTCCAGCAGGCCAGGACCCACTCACATCCCTCCCTGTAGACCATCCTCCCTCCCCCCAGTTATATAAGTTCTTCTAACTCGCTCATTGCCAATGCACCCACTGTGTGTGCACACATCTCCCACAAGCACACACCTTCATCCACACACTCAGGAATACACACACCCTCCCACGTGCACACATCCCTAATGTGTGTGTGTGGGCATACAGCCCCCTTAGACACACACTCACCCTCATGCATGCACATCCTTGTACACACAGCCTAATGCACAAACTCATATATGCACACACTTTTGCACATGCAAACAAAACCATGTACACAACCCCATACATGCACACGCTTTCATGGCAACCCCTTGTGCACACCCTTCACACATGCATACACAATGCCTTCACAAGGGTACATCAGGAGCATGCCTGTCTTTCTCTCTAAAGCTGCTGGGTCTTCTGCGGGTCCTTCCTTCAGACCTTTATTCTAGAGAACATGTTTTCCCCCAGTACTGTGCGCCGGTGGGAAACTTCTCCATTTCTGTGTGCATTCTCAGTTGTGCTGATCCTGGCTAAACTCTTTTCTCTGTTCCACAATTGGCATTTACATTTTGTTTCCAGCTTCCCCATCTCCCAAACAAACCACAAACCCCACTTTTATTTCCTCTTACAAAGTGTAGCTGGAGATCAACAAAAATTTGCCACGGCAGCAAAGCTGATGAAAAGATCAAGCGATGAAAGTGATCAAGCCCCAGCTACATCACAGACCAAATCTGGATCTCAGGAATAGCTGCACGCGGCCGAGATCATGCAGATCACAACGCTCAGGACAAAGCATGTGAGAGCTGGAGACAAAGCACTCTCATTTGAGGGGATCTTGCTGTAGAACAAACGTCCTGAGCACACTGGGTGAATCTGGAGTCTAACTTTCTTTAGGAAGCTGGAAAAACTTTCCTCTTTGAAAGAGTCTTTCTGCCATAAGAATGGTACTCACAGCCCTTGACAACCCCTTCTACCTCTAACCCCCAACCCTGATGCCTCCTTCTATTTCTACAGTCCTGCCAAGCAAAGAGAGAAATTTAATCTAAAAAACTCTAACCCCAAGCAGAGTTTTGACCTTGAAATAGGAACTGTGCCAGCCTCCATGAAATCCATTAGGTATTTGGCTGTTGTTAATGTTTTTACCTGGAAGGTTCCCAGATACTATGGTGATGGGCAGCAGGATAAAACTCTAAAATAAATAGAAAAATACAAAGCCAGGCATGAGCTGTGCTAAGTACCAAACTTTCCTCTACACCTACTTATGTCACTGCTGGCATAAAGCCACAGAGATCATAGTAAGTCAACACAGGGAAATGAATCAGTTCAGAAAAGACTTGCAGAAAACTGCAAACCTATCTCAACAAGATAATTGAAAACATTCAACGGCTGTACCTGGGCAAAAGATTCTCCTCTGCCATTATATTCTGACTGATCTGTAGTGAGACCGAGTTCAAGGACACTGAACCGTGATATGTGAGTGAGTTGCAGAACCTTTTTGTTCAGTGTCTGTACAGCATCTAACACAATGGGGTCCTGGTTCATGACTGGGGCTCCTAGGCTTTACAGCAGGGGTAGGCAACCTATGGCATGCGTGCCAAAGGCGGCACGCGAGCTGATTTTCAGAGGCACTCACACTACCCGGGTCCTGGCCACAAGTCCGGGGGGCTCTGCATTTTAATTTAATTTTAAATGAAGCTTCTTAAACATTTTAAAAACCTTATTTACTTTACATAGAACAATAGTTTAGTTCTATATTACAGACTTAGAGAAAGAGACCTTCTAAAAACATTAAAATGTATTACTGGCACGTGAAACCTTAAATTAAAGTGAATAAATGAAGACTCGGCACACCACTTCTGAAAGGTTGCCGACCCCTGCATTACAGTAATACATATTAATCACCACCATCATCATTAACTCTTATATAGACTTTTTCATCCACAGATCTCAAAGCATTTTATAGAAAAGGGCAAGTATCAATATCCCCATTTAAAAGATGGCAAAACTGAGGCACAAGGAGAGGAGGTGACTTGCCCAAAGCCATACAATGAATTGGGGGCAAAGCAAGAGGTCTCCTGACTTCTCGTTCAGTGCACTATCCATTGGACTGCATTACCTTTCTGTCTTCCATATATTCTGAGCTGTCACATTATTTTACCAGGCAATGTTGCAAACTGATAGGGTATCAAAAAATGAACATAATCTCTCCTCTAATTGAATATATTCTGTTCCCGTTCTCGGCGTAGGTTTCTTAGGCACATGTGCAAACACACCTGGGAATCAGATCACTGCAAATAACAAGCTGGACTATGGTCTTAGTAAAGTTCTGAGTGGCCAAGTGTCCGCATCGAATGACAATTAGCTCCTGCCATGACTATTAGTTCCTATACTGGCTGTCTCAGCGGAGAGCCTGCGGACTAAAAGCCACAATTACTGAACTCCCTCTGAGCCACTGGCCTGGTCCCCCCAGGGCATGGTGGAGGCATGTTGGCAGGACTGTTTGGGGAAAACAGGCACTGCATTACCCTGGTCCTTCCGTGACTGAATGGAGAACTTTTGCGAAGCTGCAGCATTGTGGGGTTGCAAATCTGGCACCAGCGCTAAAATAGATATTAAATGAGCAATAATAAATCAGGGTAACCCTGAAGGTCCTGTGAAGAGCAGACTATACCCAGAACTCACTGTGGGGAGAGGGGGAGTGGGGACTGAATTGAGTTCTAATGATCAGCAAATTCACAGACTTCCCTTCAGCCCCCGTTCTCCTTGAACCTGTCTCCATCCATCTCCTGCTCGCTGAGTCCTGATTTGCACTTAGCAGTCAGGAAACTTTCTCCTTACCTGGGATCCTCAAACACAGCCACGAGATTAAACACGGTCATTCGATTGCCTCGTTCCCCCTCCATCAGGCTGGCTCTTGTGACTCAGAATTGGTCCCTGTAAGCCAGGTAAGAAAGAGCTGCAGAGAGACCAAGACAGCTCCCAGATACGTCTTCTGAGCCCCTCTCTCTCTTTCTGTCTTTAGATGTTTCCGGGATATGCAAATTTACTTGGCTGGGGAAATTTGTGAGAAGTGAAGACAACCTGCAGTTCTTGTTGTCCGGGGAGTGAGAGCCTCTTGCAAATATTATATGGGTTGGCCTCAAAAGGAAAAGTAAAGAGGAAGTAATGCAGGCTGCAGCAGGGAGAAACTGTGTGAAAACTACTGTGCACTGAAATAGGTCCAGCGCAGACATGACTTCAATATATGTCTAAATTAAACCAGCTGGATGGGTGACCTTAATGAAGCAGTGCCAAGCCAGTGTGTGCAAATCTGTAAGGGAACATACAGTAATAAACCAGTTTGCCCCTGGTGTGTAAGGCCCTAAAACACATGCTAGTATGTGCAGGTTATCAGAGACCCAATGATAATATGCCAGTGTGTGCATGGCAGTGGAAGATCCTACAGTAACAAGCTACTGTGTGAATGCTCTGGGAGACCCTGTCATAAAACACTTGAATGTACATGTTATCAAATGCCCTACAATGACTACTTAGTACTGTGTGCATGGCTATAGAGAGACCCTATAATATCCCACTGCGTGCACATTATGAGAGAAGCATTAGTATGTGTTATGAGAAACCCAGCAATAATATGCCAGGGGTCTGCATGCTACAGGAGACTCTCCTATAACATACCGGTGTATGTATAGTTTGTAATGTGTGTGCTGCCATAACATGCAGGTGCACCCTGCAGTCACATGTTATGGGGGATGATATATAATCATAGAATCATAGAAGTCTAGGATTGGAAAGGACCTTGAGAGGCAGGGCCGGCTCTAGCTTTTTTGCTGCCCCAAGCAGCAAAAAAAAGCGCCGCCCCCGAGCCCCCCG
>NW_020675258.1:0-1931 GCF_002925995.2 Terrapene triunguis
AGCTGGGCAAAGCACCGCCCACACTCAGCACAGGTGTGTGGTCGGGCGCCTGTGTGGCTCCGCTGGTGCCGCAGGAGGTTGGCCTGGTCAGCTAAGGCACGGCCGCAGTCAGGGCAGGTGTGGGGGCGCTGGCCAGCGTGGGCACTGCGCTGGTGCTGGCGCAGGTAGGAGTTCTGTGTATAGCTGCGCCCACACTCCCCACAGCGGTAGGGGTGCTCGCCCACGTGCACCAGCTGGTGCCGCAGCAACGTGGCACTCAGGGCAAAGGCTTTGCCGCAGACCGGGCAGGGGAAGGGGCGTTCACCTGTGTGCGCTAGCCGGTGCCGTAGCAGGTGGGCTCGCTGGCGGAAGCGGCGGGGGCAGTCAGGACATGGCGTGGGGGCGTTCGACACTGTGTGTCTGCAAGGGCCGTGCCAGCATGGAGTGCAGCCCGAAGCTCTTGCCGCAGTGAGCGCAGGCATGGGGGCGCTGGCTGGCGTGGGCACCCTGCTGGTGCTGTGCCAGGTGGGCACTCTGCCGGAAGCTCTTCCCACACTCACTGCATTTAAAGGGCCACCTGATGGTGGGGCCTCTGTGCCGCGCCGGCTCTGCATCAGCGCTACCTCCTGGTACAGCCTCCTCCACCCTGGCACTGCCTCCTCGCACAACTTCCTCTGCCCCCGCAGCAGGGTCTTTGTGCCACACTCCCACCAGCTCCACATCAGTGCTGGTGCCGCCCCTTCCCGGTGCAGCATCCTCTGCCCCAGCCACGCTCGCCAGCCTCTCACCTGCAGGAACAAATGGGCAATCAGGCATGAGCCGTCCCCACAGGAGGCCGACTAGGACAGGGCCCCAACTATGGCAGTCAGAGTCCGAGGCACCACTCAAGTGGCCCCGCCCCTCCCTGGAGCCGGTTTCCGAGGTGGGATTGAAGGAGGTGGTCACACCTCTTGCAGCTTTTTCAGTCTGCTGCAGACTCAGGCAGGTGTCAGCACCACCCAGCTCACGTTCACAAGCTTTTCTTTGCCTCTGTGTGGGCTGGAAATATAATTTGCTTTTTCAGTGAGAGCCAAGACATGGCTCTCATATGGTTCTGGGGGCCTGGCGCTGGTGGTGGGATGGGTGCAGTGGTGCACACAGATCAGGGAGAGGGTGGTGACAACCTCTGAGAGGAGCTGGGCCAGGAGGGCTTGCAGGGGTGGCAGTGGGTCCCAGCTGCCCCCACCCCTCTCAGCTGGGCTTATTTATCCCTCACCTGTTTGGGGGCCCAGCCAGCTCTCATCGTCCTCACCTTTGCTGAGATCTGGGACTTGCAGCTCTTCCCCTCGTTCCATCCAGTATTGGGATTGGGGCCCTACTGGGTGAGAACAGAACAGGTGGGATCCAGGTAAATACTCGCCCAGCTTGGCGTTCATCTGCCACTCTGGGCTGGCAGGGACAGGATAGCCAGGAAATGCCCCTGGAAACACAGGAGGGTCAATTCAGACAAACAATCAGAGTGGAGGGGAGACGACCCCACGGGCTCCCCGAGCCATAGTGCAAGTGTGGCCCCACAGCCGCTCACTAACACAGGGGTATAAAAGCCTCCTGCCGGCTTCAGACTTGAACCAAACTGGCTCCGTGCAGCGCCAGGACTGAGCCTCTGAACTGGACTGGTGGGAAACAGCTGGCCTGGCTAATGCCACCCTGTGTGGTGAACACCAACTCCGTGCAAAGGAGCAAGCCCAGGAAGTGCCAGTTACTTCAGCCCACATCCCGTGAGCCAACGGCCCCACCGGGGACCCCACTGCATGGGGCAGAGAGCCAGCGACCCCCTCGGTCACAAGGGGCTGGCAGAGACTCCTGCGCTTTCCAGAGCAGACTGCGTACACAGACCCTGCAGGGGAAACCGACCACGACCTTCCCGAAAGAGCCCCAAAGCAGCTCAGAGCGCACAGCCTGGCCATCAGAGC
>NW_020675259.1:0-2168 GCF_002925995.2 Terrapene triunguis
AAGATGTTTCTGTAGCGCAACCCCTAGCTGAAAAGGGAAAGGACAAAATTTCTGGGGGAAATGGATTGTTGCCTAAAAGTGCTCCTGAAGAAATAAAACCTCATGCTAGCTTTTGCAAGCAGTTTGCTGCAACTGAAGGGTGTGGAAGTGAGTTGACTGAGTTAGCTCAGAGTGAATCCTTGCCTGTAGCAAGCAACAGTGTAGGTGCTGAGGAATTTGGTTCAGTTTCTAGCTGCCAAAGTTTCTCAACTTTGTATGAATCCACTGACTTTGTTTTAGAAAGATGGTGGAAGCCATCCCTACTAAAACCAACACTGCCTCTGTCACTGCTAAGCAGCTCTTTACACACACCTGGGATGGCTGCAGCTCTGTTGTGAATCGGGCCAGCCCCAGTGTTTGTCAGGTAGAAATCCTGAATGGGAGAAATGGAAAACCCTGGCGGAAATGTTTTCAGTCTTCACAGCTCAAGAATGGAAGGATAAACCACCTGACCCTCAAAACTGTCTTCTCCATCCTGTCGGCCACCCTTCGTGGCCAGCAAGAAGGAACAGCTTTGAGCCGTTGGAAAATATGCATCGAGTGGGCTGGTCAGTGCCTACCCCGATATTGAGACAGGAAAAGGCCAGAAAAGTCCTTAACTTATTATGGCCACCCTTACGTAGGTCACTGCTTCATGTTCACCCTGTAATATTGGTCCCCGTCTCTTCCAGTATATACGGGGGGAGTGTGGGAAGTTTTTCTCTCTTCTCTGCCCCCTCACAGGTCTCGTACACGAGCCATGACATCTCACCGGTGCACCAGCACCCTGCTGTTCATAAGTGTCTGGAATCTGATGTTGTCCAGGCTCTATGCTGTATCTGTGATCCCTCTGAACCTCTGGAGGTGCCTGCCAGCTGGAGCCCAGGAAGTAAAATTGCTGTGCCACATGCATGGATTCTATGGGATTGGGAGCAACCCCCTGGCCCTGCAGCATCGCTACCAGTTCTACGCTGTTGGCAACTCCTCGGGTTGCCCCCGGAAAAGCATTGCCAATTGCACGCAGAGTGCCACCGGAGAGTCACTCAATTTTTGTTATGAAACTAAGACCACTCCAGACTCCACCCCATTCTTCTGTAAGCCGTTGTGGTCTCAAACAGGACGTACACCCTCAAACACACCCAGTGATGGCCTCCTGGGTGCCGGAAGGTGCAGGGAAGCCCTGGTGTCCTCCGCTGTTTGGGGAACAACCGTGCCCCTACCTGTCATCATTGTCATTGAAACTCAGACACCTCCGTTACCCAGAGAGGAACTGCAGCTGTCTCTGATCACACCAGCAGGCAAGAATATCACACGGTTCCTCATAAACTGGGAACTGCTGAACTGGACTTTAGCTGGACATGACCTGACTCAGCAAGGTCCCCCAGACTGGGTAGTTCCATTAAAGGGGCACATATTGTGACAAGCTCATGCCAGCAATTTGGTTTAAATTCACATTGCACCTGCATGTGCTCCCTTGATTGGAACTAGCCATAAGGGTTGGGATGAATGGGTAACCTGGGAATAAGTCTCAATGTTCCTTAGATGTTATCCAGGAAGAGGGGTCTGTTATTGTCTATGTTGGTAAAGCATGTGTGTGTGTGTAAGGACAAGATGTAATATTGTATTAATTAATGGGACATTGGATCCAACCCATGGTGCCTTATGTTAATCGCTGTTTCTATAATGTAACCACCATTGTTAGTTGTGATATTAAGTTTACTGTGCCTATATGAACTGTACAACATTTAAATGCCTATCCTGAGCTCTACAAGGAGGTTTCCCCCATTTCACTGGAAATGGGTCTCATTGCCATTAAGGTAAAAACACAGGCCATCACTCTTGGTGGGAGACTTTGCTTGGGTGGAGCCCCAGTGCAACAGGTCTTTTGAATATCATGCTTCACCCCATTGTGGTGATCATCGGTTTCCAAATTATACTAGCAATTGGTCTGATTCTGCTAGTTTATTGGATACAACGACTGATGCGGCGGCTGCAATGGATGGAAGATCAGACCCGGTACCGTTGGGGAAAATGGGCAAATCTGGTAACAAAGCCTGTCTCAAAATGTTGACATCCTGCTGACAGTTGTACGCGCGCTCTTGCTGCTGTTTTGCCTTGTTAAAGGTCTCAAAGCAGATTTCTGGTTCTTT
>NW_020675260.1:0-1267 GCF_002925995.2 Terrapene triunguis
GCTTCCGTGAATTTTTCATTATTGCCCATGACCTGTCCGTGACTTTTACTAAAAATATCCGTGACAAAAACTTAGCCTTATGGATAACAAATATATTTGCTGGAAACGTCTTCTGCTTCAGCACCCTAATTCTCCAACAGAATAACAAAACAAAGAAATCGACAGAGGCCCTAAGAAAACAATCTAAATACTTCTGAAGATATGGCCACCTATCAAGGTGTACACACACTACTGTAAAATACTTATACTAAGTATATGTGGCATTCTACAAGTGTATATGTAATATAGTAGTGTATATGTTTTAATAGGTCCATCCACAATTCTTGCATTTCTGAGTCTTACCAAATAAATCCTGAACTCCATCCAATTTGTGAATAGGGTAGATGGTCCAATCTACTCATAAACTTGTGACAAGTTGGATCTCAGAAACCCCCTGGGAGCTGCCACCTGATGCACCAAGACTACCTCTGCTCCTGTTTTCCCTGCCAGCTCAGGACTCCAGCACCCTGTCTTGCTGGGCCAGACACTCCCGTCTGCTCCAACAGAGACCCAGGGTCTGAATTACTTGTCCCAAAGCTGCAGGTTAACCTGAAAACAGCTCACAGAAGTGTGCTTGTCTTTAGCACTCAGATGCCCAACTCCCAATGGGGTCTAAACTCAAATAAATCCGTTTTACCCTGTATAAAGCTTATGCAGGGTAAACTCATAAATTGTTCGCCCTCTATAACACCGATAGAGAGAGATGCACAGTTGTTTGCTCCCCCAGGTATTAACACATACTCTGAGTTAATTAATAAGGAAAAAGTGATTTTTATTAAATACAGAAAGTAGGGTTTAAGTGGTAACAGACAGAACAAAGTAAGTCACCAAGCAAAATAAAATAAAATGCGCAAATCTAGGTCTAATCAAACTGAATACAGATAAGATCCTCACCAGTTCCAGAATGCTCCCTTTTACAGGCTAATCTCCTTTTAGCCTGGGTCCAGCAATCACTCACACCCCTTTCTTCCAGTTTCTTCCAAGTATCCTGGGGGTGGAGAGGCTCTCTCTTTAGCCAGCTGAAGACAAAATGGAGGGGTCTCCCACAGGTTTAAATAGACTTAAATAGACCCCCCTCCTCACTCCTATGCAAAGTCCAGCTCCAAGATGGAGTTCTGGAGTCACCTGGGCAAGTCACATGTCCCTGCATGACTCAGTCTTTACAGGCTGAAGCCATTGTCCACATGGTATCTTGTATGTCTCCAGGAAGACTTCTTATGTGGATTGG
>NW_020675261.1:0-6092 GCF_002925995.2 Terrapene triunguis
CTGTCTAACCTTGGTGCTTAGTGGGGAAGGGTGTGAGATCCACTGTACAGTGACCCTAGGATTCTCCTTGCTATGTTTTCAAAATCAGGTATCTTTTCCACACTCATGTATATTATTTTTTTTTAATTTGACATATGGCTTAGGGGGGAAAAACAAGATTTATCTTTCTTTGAAACCTGTCAACAACCCCCTCAAAAGTATTCTACTGAAAAGCATTAGCACAATTCAAGTGAACTGATATACTAGAGACGTACACATCAAATAGTTCTTACTATCATTTTTAGTGGTGATTAAAGCAGTGGTCTGTAAGTCTGGAATCCTTGATACCCTTCCTTTCCCTGATGCTCACTCACACTGACAGTGAGCTCATCTCTCCTCTGTGCCTTAGTTTTCCTATTTATAAAGTAGTAGTAGTAATATTTCTCCAGAATCTGTATTCTTTGAGATCCTTGAATCAAAGGTATTATTATGAATAATAATAAAGTGTTGTATTATTATTATTATTATTATTATTATTACTATTATTATCTGATTAGTAGTGTTTTCTTCTGAATTGTACAAAACACTAAATGCTGCCATACTTACTTTAGCCATCATTATCCAAAGTGTATCTGCATTTAAATCATTCTGTTGATTTTCTTAACTCTTAAGGGTGCCATGAAGGAAAGAGTCCTGGTTCCACATCAGAACAGTAATCCAAAGTCCCACTTACATTATGAAATCAAAAGACAGCTGACTTGAACTCCTACATTGGTTCAAAGTCATGAACCTCCAGCTACTGCTCTATGATCCGCGTCTGCTGTTTTCTTAAACACCTGTGGAACACACCAATATCTTCTACCTGAGATGAGTTCAGCAGGGAATAGAGAAGATGAGCCATTGACAGAATTGGCTTCTTTTGTCTTTCACGTAGTGGAGATGCTGCCAACCAATCCTAATACAAACCTTTGTGCTATAGGGTAGAAGTTATTGGCCAACCATTTAATGAAGGGGATTGGGAAGAAGCTGCTGTGACGTTCTATACCTTGGGAGAGGGTCCTGTAACCCCCATATTCCTCATTTTTATATAATTGTGATCTTAAATATAAAACAGGCCTTGTAAAGTATCAGGGGAAAGGTTATGATCTGCTGAAAGTTATTTCTCTATCCATATATGTATATCATTAATGCATATGAAGTTATGAAAATTGTGTTGCATGGTTGTAACTAAAACATGCTGTAAATTGGGTAATCAGTCAGATATTAGCTCCCCAAAGGCAACACTATATTCTCATCAAAAGTTTCCAGTGGCCTGGTCAGAGTAGCCATGGTTTTAGTTTCAGTTTCACAGTCAGTGCCAACAAGCAGTTTTGTTTGTTTATTTATTTGTTTACCTTGACTTCTACTTCCTTCTGTTGCTGGGGCAGCAGCGGTATCCCATCCTCGTTGCCACATGTTATATCCTTGGGGGCAGCCAGTTTAGGAACAAATCACTTGAGGCCAGAGAGCAGCAAGCTAACAAAGCTACCATTTATTTACAGACACAGAGCTGACCTGACCAGCCGAAGCTGGCTGGGCTATCCCCTAATAATCTAACTCAGTTGCCATAGGAACAAAAACCACGACAACCAAATACACAACAAAAGTAACCAACACCCGGGCACTGTGACAAACAATCCATCAACAACCAATGTCCAGCAAGGTAGTGGCGGCTCCAGGCACCAGCACTCCAAGTGTGTGCCTGGGGCAGCAAGCCGCAGGGGGCGCCCTGCCGGTCCCTGCAAGGGTGGCAGTTAGGCAGCCTTTGGCGGTATGCCTGCGGGAGGTCTGCCGGTCCCGTGGATTCGGGGGCAATTCGGCAGCGGGTACGCCGAAGCCGCGGGACTGGCGGACCTCCCACAGGCATGCCGCCGAATCTGCGGGACCGGGGACCTCCCGCAGGCATGCCGCCGAAGGCCGCCTGCCTGCCGTGCTTGGGGAGGCAAAAAAGCTAGAGCCGCCTTGCAGCAAGGGATTACAATTCAGTGACTCAGCTGCATGAGGCCACACCAGGGGCATTTCTCAGCCTTGCCTGGAGACTCAGCAAAGCCCCAGATATGCCTGGACTTGTGCTCCCCAAGCACATGTGACTGAGGTTATAAAACAGAACACAGTGGCCATATGCTGGACCTTTCTCCTTCACCCACCTATGCTGCAAGCAACAAGGACACTCTGAAGACTGCAACTGAGGGGACTGGCCCAGATTTCAAGGGTGAAATCAGTATACTATGGACTGCAATATCCAGTGGGGTGAGAAACATTGCTTAATCTAGATGTTGCCATGTCTAATAGGGTCGAGAGTTTAGACTGAGTGGTTATATATTCTTTTCTTTTGATAACTAACTCTGACTATCACTTAATATCACTTAAAATCTATATTTTGGAATCAATAAATTTCTTTTACTGTTTATCTTTACCAGTGAGTTTGTATGATGTGTGTGGCAAATGTGCTCAGGTTTGCAAAGGTTGGTGTATATCCACTTTCCATTGATGAAGTGGTGAACAAATTAATAAAACTGCATTGCTCGTGCAGTGCAAGATGGTATATTCCTGAGATACAGTGCTGGGACCTGGGGGAATTTGGCTCTGGTGACTTTTTCTGTGTGATTCATGAGTGGCTCTGGGAGAATTCATGCAATATAGCTAGGTGTGGGGCTCCACATGCTGTTGTGCTAAGTGATCATAGCACCTGGAGGGGCTTGCTGCTTGTCACTAGCAGAGCATTGTGAGAGACAACCCAGGCTGGAGAGAGTTAAGGGGGCACAGCGGTCCCACAGTCCCAGGCTGCACCTTGGGGATCCCCTCACAGCTGCCATTAAGGGTTTGGTTATTCCATGATTGTCCACTAGGAGGTCTGTGATGCCTCTCGTACTAGCCATTTCTACAGCCTACAGGAATGGTCTATAACCTTATGCATTCTGGCAGATCCTAACCTGACAGACTTAGTGGTTATTTTCAGTCCAAGCTGAGCTCATGCTTAGGACTCACACACCACACAGAGTCTGGATGTGTCTTTTAAAAAAAAATTAATGGAGATATCCCATCTCCTAGAACTGGAAGGGACCTTCAAAGGTTATTGAGTCCAGCCCCCTGCCTTCACTAGCAGGACCAAGTACTGATTTTGCCCTAGATCCCTAAGTGGCCCCCTCAAGGATTGAACTCACAACCCTGGGTTTAGCCGGCCAATGCTCAAACCACTGAGCTATCCCTCCCCCCATAATAATAATCATACATCCACTATACTGGTCCCTCACCAAACTCTCTTAAGCAAAGTAAGCTGTCTTGGGATAAAAGGGAAGGTCCTCTCATGGATTGGTAACTGGTTAAAAGATAGGACACAAAGGGTAGGAATAAATGGTCAGTTTTCAGAATGGAGAGAGGTAACAGTGGTGTCTCCCATGGGTCTGTACTGGGCCCAGTCCTATTCAGCATACTCATAAATAATCTCCAGAAAGGGGTAAACAGTGAGGTGGAAATTTGCACATGATACAAAACTACTCACAATAGTTAAGTCCCAAGCAGACTGTGAAGAGTTACAAAGGGATCTCACAAAACTGGGTAACTGGGCAACAAAATGGATAGTAATGCATATTGGAAAATATAATCCCAACTATACATATAAAATGATGGGGTCTAAATTAGCTGTTACCACGCAAGAAAGAAATATTGGAGTCATTGTGCATAGTTCTCTGAAAACATCCATTCAATGTGCAGCCACAGTCAAAAAAAATGAAGAGAATGTTGGGTATCATTAAGAAAGGGATAGATAATAAGACAGAAAATATCATATTGCCTCTATATAAATCCATGGTACACCCACATCTTGAATACTGAGTGCAGATGTGGTTGACCCATCTCAAAAAAGATATATTGGAATTGGAAAAGGTACAGAAAGGGGCAACAAAAATGATTAGGGGTATGGAACAGCTTCCATAAGAGGAGAAATTAATAAGATTGGGACTTTTTAGCTTGGAAAAGAGACAATTAAGGGGGGACATGATAGAGGTCTATAAAATCATGACTGGTGTGCAGAAAGTAAATAAGGAAGTGTTATTTACTTCTTCTCATAACATAAGAACTAGGGGTCACCAAATGAAATTAATAGGCAGCAGGTTTAAAACAAGCAAAAGGAAGCATTTTTTCACACAACGCACAGTCAACCTGTGGAACTCCTTGCCAAAGGATGTTGTGAAGGCCAAGGCTATACCAGGGTTCCAAAAAGAACTAGATAAGTTCATGGAGGATAGGCTCATTAATGGTCATTAGCCAGGATGGGCAGGGATGTTGTCCCTAGCCTCTGTTTGCCAGAAGCTGGAAATGAGTGACAGGGGATGGATCACTTGATGATTACCTGTTTTCTTCGTTCCCTCTGGGGCACCTGGCATTGGCCACTGTGGGAAGCCAGGATACTGGGCTAGATGGACCTTTGATCTAACCCAGTATGGCCTTTCTTATGTTATGTTCTTATGCACTATCTGGCTAGCAAATGAACAGCATCTATCTATCTATCTTATACCACACCCATCACTGCGATGCATAAGAGTTTGCTAGTTGTTTTAAATATAATATATACAGGACCAAAGAAGAATGACAGATCTTCACAGATTCAATCCCAGATAATGCATACACAGCTGTCTTTCTCAATGTCATTAGGGGTCAGATGTTTGAAAGTATTTATAAGCACATAATGGGATTTTCAAAAGCTAATGTCCATTGAAATCAATGCTTTTGAATATCCCACAAGGTGCTGAAAATACCTTTAAAAATCTGCTTTATTAATTTATTAATTCATGCCCTGTTGAGATCCTGTTGAGCCAGCTTCTTCCCAATCTCCATCATTAAATGGTTGGCCAGTGGCTTCTGCCCTATAGCAGGAAGCTTTGTATCTGACCTGGGAAAGATTCATAAACTAATCTTGGGAATGGGGCCTCTGCATATGTGCTGCCATCCTGTCTAAGTTGTAATATTGCTTTGACATCTATCTCAGGTTTTTATAAGACCCTATTGCCATAGTACCTTAGCACCTCACACACTTTAATGTATTTATTCTCACAGCACCACTGTGAGGGAGGCAGAGTTATTATCTTCATTGCATATAGGGGAACTGAGCCACAGAGATGCTTAGGGCCAGATTAAAAAAAATATATTTAGGTGCATAAGATCCAGATACGGTTGCCAGGTGTTCGGTTTTCTACTGGAATGCCCAGTCGAAAAGGGACCCTGGCTGCTCCGGTCAGCACCACTGACTGGGACATTAAAAGTCCAGCTGGCAGCACAGGCAGGCTCCCTACCTGGCTCCTCATGATTCCCGGGAAACTGTCGGCAGCTCCCTCTGGGTCCTAGTCGGAGGCACGGCCATGGGGGTTCTGCGCACTGCTCCTGGGACTAACACCAGCTCAGCAGCTCCCATTGGTCAGGAACCACAGCCAATGGGAGCTGAGGGGGTGGCACCTGCAGGTGTGGGCTGCACACAGAACCACGTGGTTGCGCTTCCACCTAGGAGCCAGAGGGAAATGTCGCTGCTTTCTGGGAGCTGCCTAAGGTAAGCGCCACCTGCAGCCCGCACACCCTCCTGCACCTCAACACGTTCCCCCAGCCCAGAGCCCTCTCTTGCACCCTAAACCCCTTATTTATGGCCCCACCCCTGAGCCCGTACCCCTAGCCCAGAGCCCATACACTTTCCCACACCCCAACCCCCTGCCTCAGCCCAGAGCCCCCTCCCACACCCTAAAACCCTGCCCCAGCCCAAAGTCCCTTCCTGCACCCCAAACGCCTCATATCTGGCCCCACCTCAGAGCAGAACCCCCAGAGCCCTCACTCCCTCCCATACCCCAACCCTCCAGCCCAGAGCCCCTTTCTGCACTCCAAACTCCTCATCTCTGGCTCCACCCCAGAGTCCACAGCCAGAGCCCTCACCCCCTCTCACACCCCAACCTTCTGCCTCAGCCGTGTGAAAACGAGCAAGTGAGCAAGGGTGGAGAAGAGCAAGTGATGGAGGGAGGGGAGGAATGGAGTGAACTGGGGGCGTGGCCTCAGAGAAGGGTTGGGACAGAGGGAGGGGAAAGGGTGTTCGG
>NW_020675262.1:0-4037 GCF_002925995.2 Terrapene triunguis
TCTCTGCGTCCCCTCCACCACCCACAATGGTGCTAGATGGAGCTCCATGGGGGCCATCCACAGCAGCACACACAGGCAATGCTGGAGGTACCTGCAGATCCACAGACCGTGGGTGTGTTGGGGGAGCACAGGGACAGTGGAACCCAGTGGAGTAGCAGCTGCCTAGCACACAGTTCCTTTGCGTCTATCTAGGCAGGTTTATGGCCTGTATCACTGTTGTACCTGAGCATCTCACAGCCATAAAGGAATTTTTCCTTACAGCACCCCAGTGAAATAGGGAAGTACTATCCCCATTTTACAGATGGGGAATTGAGGTACAGAGATTATGTGGCTTGCCCAAGGGCACAAAGAAAGTTTCTGGCAGAATCAGGACTTGAACCCATCTTCTGACGCCCACTCCAGTGCCTTAAGTACAAGACCATCTTCTGCTCTCTTACGTGGGCTGCGTGCTGGGACCAGGATTTGGCCCCCATGTGATCTCTCCCAAGGAATACTCCATTGCTTCACCTCCCAATGGATCTTCATTGAATCAATTGTACTATGAGCTTCTCCAGAAATAATGAACCTCCGCTCTCATGGAGAGCCAGCAGAAGTTGTCCCATGTCTATTTCCCCCCCCCCCCCCCCATGGGCATTGGTGGCGACTGGTTTTTGTACAGCCCTGTGTCACTGTGGAATGTCTTCGGTGGAGGAACCCAGCTGACCGTCCTTGGTAAGTCACAGAATTACTCACCTTCTTTCCTTCTCAATGCCAATCCTGTCGTGTTTCCATGATTTTTTCCTCCTTTTCTCTCTTAGTGCCAGGATTGGGTCTCCTCTCCCTTTATGCACAGACCTTCACAGGGTGTTGAGAACAATATTTAATCAGTGGATAGTCAGAGTAGAGTGCACGTGTCCCATGCTGGATTTTCTGATCTTTTCCCAATGAACAGGTGTTTGAATTTGCCCATGAAATCTATCAAGATTCTGCTGTCAGGTCCCAATTTTTAAATAACTGGTGTGAGCCTCTTAAAATATTTTCTACCTTGTTTTTTGTTTTAACGAACTAGACATTTCTTAAGTCAAGATGTGAAAGAAACCAAGTGCCAGGTTCTCAGCCAGGGTAAAACAACGTAGTCCCTTTGTTTTCAATAGATCTCCACCAAAACTCATCCAAACCTCTTTAAGATAGAGGTACAATCCCTGGAAATCTAATGTGATATGAAAAAATAATTTGTCCTTTGGGATTTGAAATCTGATCTTCTGGAGCAGTCTGAAGACTATTCATTTTAGTAAGAGTTAGTCACAAAATGGGTTTCATTTTCTGGAAAAATTAATCAAAAATTAAAATATTATTTTTGTCAATTTTCTGCTGAGAATTTAGACTTTTTGCAAAAAAAAATTCAAAACTAAAACATCTTTTATCGATAATTACTGAAAACAAAGAAAAACCCTAGATATTTGCAGAAACCTTTCGGTTTTGAGATTTTGCATTTGCAACAAGAAATTTTGTAACATCGGAAACTTTCTGCAAAAGTTTCCATTGAGATGAAAACCCAATTTTTAATTGAAAAAGATTTGATGGGTAATTTTTGACCAGCCCTATTTCTAGAATTGCTAATTTAAAGCGAGTTAAGACACTGAAGCAATTTTAAAAATATAAGAACAGTTCCTCGTGTGGTGTAAATCAATGTAGCCCCCTTGGCAGTAATGGAACTACACTGATTTACACTTACACTGAGTGAGTGTAATTGCACCGACTGACTTACTCCTGACCCAGAGGATCGGTTCCATTGTACCTTGGATGACTGTAGCTATCGTGGATTTCAGTATGGAAATGCCACTCAACCCTGATTTGCTGTAGGTGCTGAGGGACACCCAACACCTTTGAAATATGGAGGGTTACAGATAAATGGAGTGGGGTTGGAGCAGCCTGCAGGGGAAGTGGGCTTGAAAGAGACTGCACTAATTGCCTCTCTCAAGCCTGGAGCACACTAACGAGGTTGCTGGCCAGTCTGGAAAGGCTAGACAGCTTCCTAGAAGCTGCACTCTCCAGCTGCCAACCTCCAAGCTCAATGACCAGGATGCTGGCTGGGCCAGCAGGCTTCAGTTACAGTAAAACCTTGAGGAGCAGATAGATCTCGGCTAGCCAGGGCTCAGTAAATCAGGGCTGACTGTGCTAGCTCAGACAACATTGTTTGTAGCTTTGAGCTGTGTAAAGCGTGAAATAACTACAGCCCAGGCTACACTGAACCTACTTGTCCTAAGTAGCGCCTTGCTCTTCAATCAGGCCCACTGACATCCTTGCTACCTGGAATGAGGAAGAGTTTCTCAATTTGACCCCAGTTAGAAGACAGGTGCTTTTTACTAGGGGGTTAAAAATTCCCCAAATTTTTGCATCCATTCCTAAGCCAGTAGGTCCTTTATTGTCTCCATATCTCCATGCAGTAACATAGCACAACATCGTGCGAGGGTGCAGGGGACTCTACTCTGTACCACCGTGAAATCAACCAATACTGTGATATTTTGCAATGTCCCTTTGCTCACCTTGGACCCTGATCCAGCAAGGCACTTAGACACATACTGGCTCGAGTCCTTTGGCTGGGATTTGTCCCATATAAGATTCTGTACATTACGAGCTTCTGGAAATGTTTCAGCAACAAGCTAACTCGGTAACTAGGTGTGTCCAGCAGTTGGCATACCACAAGATGAGTTAGGAGGTTTTTCCTATTAAGATCTTATTCAAAAGTGCGGTCCCTTAGTAGAAAGGCCTGAAGAATGTGGCAGACAATGATAACTGCTTAAAGAATTTTATATATAGACTTTATCCCTGCCATAGAAAAGAGGGTGTAGAGCTCCATAGAATTTTATGGAAGTTTATATAAACACTGTTAAATGGGTCTAGATCCCCTGTCCCATCCCTTGGATACTACTGGTATCTTTGTCATTACATTTTACAGGATTTTTCCATAAGGATTCCTCTCTGGGTGCACTGAAGTGGCTTCTAGTGCCCTAACTACAGACATTATCTCTAAGTAAACCTTAGATCCTAAGAAATATCCCTGAACTAATAACTACAATGTAGTCCAAAATCCTTAGAAAGCTGCTTTTAGATTTCTAAAATGAAGCACAATGCAGAATCAGCTGCAGCTTCTCTTTGGCTTGGTCTACACTTACCCCCCAAGTCGAAGTAAGGTACGCAAATTCAGCTACGTGAATAACGTAGCTGAATTCGACATACCTTACTTCGAACTTACCGCGGTTCAGACGCGGTCCACACGCGGCAGGCAGGCTCCCCGTCGACTCCGCGGTACTCCTCTCGTTGAGCTGGAGTACCGCAGTCGACAGCGAGCATTTCCTGGTTCGATTTATCGCGTCCAGACCAGACGCGATAAATCGAACCCGGAACTTCGATTGCCAGCCGTCGAACTACCCGGTAAGTGTAGACTAGCCCTTTGTGAATGGTTCTTGCGAGATGTCCAATGCATATCAATTGGAATGTAATTCTTTACTCACTTTCAGACCAATTGATTTTTTCTTAGCACCAACACTGTACACCTGGCAGGCCCCAGGATGCTATGTGAAGTCAGTGGGAGATATGGGTGTAAGAGGAATACGGGATCAATCCATCAGTGATTCAAGTGATATTATCTGACTTCTACAGGCATAGGGACAGTTACTAACTAGGCCAGGTTCACTAAGGAAGGATGTGACAGACCAAGAATTGGGTCCCAAATGTCCCGATTCCCAGTCCTGTGCCTTAACCAGAAGGATATCTTACATCTCAGATAATTACCCTGCCCACGGCGCTTGTAAAAGATTCGATCTGTTACACTTCAGAGAGCTGGAATTTCTTGTGTTCGGCACAGACAGTCTCTGGATTTGGGTTTTCTAACACTGAATCTCCTTGTTTTGTAGGTCAGCCAAAGGCATCTCCTACAGTGCACCTCTTCCCTCCATCCTCGGAAGAGATAAAAACAAAGAGCAAAGCCACACTGGTGTGTCTGCTGGGCAGCTTTTACCCAGGGGCAGCCCAAGTGATCTGGAAAGCTGATGGCC
>NW_020675263.1:0-2576 GCF_002925995.2 Terrapene triunguis
GCTGGCAGCACTCGGGTTGCTGCACCAGACCCTTAGCTGCAGCTGTGTTGTTAGTGCCTCTGGGAGGGCAGGGCCGGAGCGGTGTGTACAATGTGCTAGCTGCCTGCGCTACCGGTCCCCTGGGTGTGCGTTGCCATAGCGCTGCAGCTGGGGACTGTTAGACCCACAGTACAGCCTTGTCAGGTGTTTGCTACTCCTGGAAAAGGCTCCTGTAAGCACTAAACGCTCCTATCTAACACGGGCAGAAGCCAGCAGTCACTGCTCCCGGCCAGGCCCCAAGGACAGGGCGGCAGCTGGGTGGCTGCAGGCTCCCTGGGGCCGTGATGCTAACAGCAGCTGTACCTGTGCCGCAGTAAGAGCGGCTGATTCCCACTCCCTGGCTCCTGTGAGCTGCTGCCAGACTAGTTCAACTCCGGAAACCTCCCGATTGCTCAGGTGTAAATTGTCTCCCTGCAGAGCTGATGTGCTGCAAACCCACTGCAGAGCTGCTGCTAGTGCCAGGGACACTGCTACCAGTGGTACACTTGTAACCTGGGAGACCTCCCCTGCCAGTCCTGGCTCCATCACCACCGCAAGGACACAGACCCTGCTGAGCTCCCCCCTCCTGAACTCAGCCAGGGAATTAGTGTTTGTAGCAGGAGCGCAGGGCTGGCCCCACACAGCCCTGGAGAAGGAGGGCCCCTGCCCCTCCTCTGCACAACACCACCCTGCCTCCAGGCACCACCCTGACCCCCAGCTTTTAATTAAAGTGCCCTGAGCTGGTTGAAGTCATCCGACAACCCCCAGCCATTTCCACGAGCTACGCTGAGAGAAAGCCGCCAGCGCCGGGTCTCCACAGGGATTTCACACTAGGATCGCTCTCACAGTATAAAAACAACCTTTCTTTGGAAGGAGCAAAGCCCTAAGGTACAGCACAGGCCTAATCACCTTCCCACCTGTGCCAGGACCATGGCATCCTGGAAAGGTGGGGGCGGGGCAGGTCTGAGTGCCAGTAGCTGTCAGCAGGGCCGGCTTTAGGCCGATTCCCCGGAATTGGGCTCTGCGCCCGCGCCTAAGAGGGCCCCGCGCCTTAGGCGCCTTTTTAATTTTTTGTACTCACCCAGCAGTGGTCTGCTCCAGGTCTTTTATTATCAGGCCATTATCTTTGAAAACTCGTGGTGATCGGGGAGGTCCCGGACGATTGGAAAAAGGCAAATATAGTGCCCATCTTTAGAAAAGGGAAGAAGAGGAACTACAGACTGGTCAGTGTCACCTCAGTCCCTGGATAAATCATGGAGCAGGTCCTCAAGGAATCCATTTTGAAGCACTTGGAGGAGAGGAAAGTGATCAGGAACAGTCAGCATGGATTCACCAAGGGCAAGTCATGCTTGACTAACCTAATTGCCTTCTGCGAGGAGATAACTGGCTCTGCGGATACAGACTAACATGGCTGCTACTCTGAAACTTGATCATGGGGGGTTTCAGTCTGAGTGAACCCCTAACCCACCCAGCAATATCGTCAATCTATCCAACTACACACTCAGCCCAGCAGAAGAGTCTGTCCTATCTCGGGGACTCTCTTTCTGCCCTGCTGTCACGGACTCACAGGTCGTGCCCACTCTTGGCCCCGTGCGGTCCATGGGGGGTGCCCCTTTCAGTGCGACAGCCCTTCTCGCGGGTCCACTCTCTCTCGGGGTCACGCCCCTCCACCTCCTGGAGCCGCACCTCTCTGAGCCTTAGCACGTCTGTCTCTGCCGTGAGCCCCCTCAGGGAGACCACTCGCTCTGGACCCCCCAGGCCTTCACCCCCAAAGGGGTTGATGCCACCCTGTTCTCTAGACCGGAGTGACTCTCAGCCAGCGTAAAACAGGAGGGTTTATTGAGAGTTGAACACAGCACAGGAAACTCTCCGGGCCTCAGGCCTGGCCTCCCTCAGCCCAGCACATCCCAGTCTCTCTGCATCCAGGTGGGCTCTGCCTGCTCCCCCTCTCCAGCCCAGAGCCCCCCTGCTTCCCAGCTGGGCATCTCAGATCACCGGCCCCAGGCCCCGCCTCTGTCCATTGTCTTCTCTCCAGGTAAACAGGGTCGTAAACCGGGGCCTCCTCTCCTGCTTCTCCCTCTGGCTGGAACCGGCTGGTTGGGTCACTGGGTCCTCACTCTGCAGCCCATTGTCCTCCCACTGGCCAGAACCGGCTGCATCTCCTGAGCTGGGTCTCCGGGTCCGGTCTCTGGGGTCTCCATCCTCCAGGCCATTGGCTGGGGCCCCACGTTCCCTCTCCGGTCCTCTGTAACAACAAACTCCCTCTCTCCTCACCTCGTTAAATCAGTAACACCCAGGGAAACTGAGTCCCACCCCCTCCGCATGCAAACCATTGAAACTCCACAGAAAACAAGAAAACCCCCCACTTCATCACACCTGCCACCCCCACAAACATGATACAGTTCTGCGGTGATCTGGAGGCCTACTTTTGCCATCTCCGACTCAAAGAATACTTTCAAGATAACACTGAACAGCGCACTAATACACAGATACCCTCCCACCAACAACACAGGAAGAAGAACTCCACATGGACTCCTCCTGAGGGTCGAAATGACAGT
>NW_020675264.1:0-8848 GCF_002925995.2 Terrapene triunguis
TTTTTTTTTTTTTAAGGTTTATTTTTGTTGGTTTGTTTTTTCCTCCTTCATTCACAACTACCTCTGGATAATTTAAGTTCCATTCTCTTAACCATAGATATGCTGCTGCTGTTACTGCTGCTGTACTGGTTACAACATTTATTATTCCAACTTGGTCTTTCTGGTTTTTATTCCTCCCTCCCCCCTCCTCTGGGAACGATTCATTTACGGTAGAGAGCCAAAGTCGGTTGGATTGTGGGGGGGTATTTTAAAGCATTAGGCTGTTCTACTATAGAAAGGGACAGAGCCTTTCAAAGGGGTGTGGTGAAGGCATCCCATCAACCCTCTCCCCCGGGCTTTCCAGCCAATGTTAGTAAAATGAGAGAAAATGGTAAAGCAGCAACCCATGACCTATTCCCCACCAGCCCTTAGCGCTCGCAGGTGGGGACAACACCCCTCCCTGTCCCTCTGCCCCCTTGGGATTAGCTCTCTACGGCCGTGGCCTGGAAACATTCCCCGGCTGCTCGACGTCACTGAACTGGAGATGTTGCTCTCTAGAGAGAGAAGCAGCCCGGGTCGGGCGCTGGACTGGGCCTGAGCAACAGCAGAGTCAGCCCCGGTGTCCGTTTCCCGGAGGGGACGATGTCCGTGAGGTGAGGCAGCAAGCTCGCGGGAAGGCGCCTCAGCAAAACAGCGCTGCTTGCGGCAGGGGCGAGATATTGTTTGCTCATTAATCCACACCAGGTCCTCTTCTCATGCTCCATGCCTCAGGCTGGGGGATTAGACTCAGCAGGAAAGTACACACAGCGTGAGCATCTGCCTCCAATGACCTACAGGCCGGGAGATCCCTTCGCCACACCACACTCCATCCCTTAGCTACGACCAACTGCAGCGGAGCTGGAGGTTATTACTATGGGGAAGGCCAAGGGGGTGAAAGCAGTTCTGGGTTTTACGTTGAGAGTTTTACTGGGTGTTCAAGTCACCTGTCCAGCAGGGCGGGGAGGGACCATATGAGCGTAAGCCGCGGCTGGAGAAAGCAGGCAGGTGGCTGACAGTTGGTAAGAAGTGGAGTTTTTTTGGCCCATTGTTAAAGACCTTTTGGTTTCCTATTTGCAGTTACTTGAATAAAACATTTTACGGATGTTTCCAGCCTCCCCGTCTCTCCCACCTGGTGGGTTGGTTTTAGAGCAGCACCCAGCCCCTGCCACAGAACAACCAACTCTCTCCCTGGCAGGCAGACCTCTGCCTTTCAATCTACATACAGACACAGCACACAACAGAGGGCTGCTGGTGGTCACTCACCTTCCACCGAAACCTCAGAGAACTTGGGTGAGAACAGCACCAGACACAAGGTCCCTCTTCTAACCCGGAGCCACAAGGGGGACAGGAGCGTAAACATATACGACAGGTGAGAGCAGCACTCTACAATAATGGTTCACTCCTGAGCTAAATAGCGCCCCTAGCTATATCCCCAGCACCTCCTTACAGACCTCTCCTCGGAGCAGGGAGAACATCTGACACTTCCCCTCGTCTGTTGGCTCAGGCAACAATGGTGCAAGCATAATAGGATTTCTGGCAGCAAACGGATCCTCGGTATAGTTTTTGGCTAAGGTTGCAGGGCACGTACAGCTCCACACAGGGCAGGTTCTGTGCACTGACCTTGGGATTCCAGAAATACACCCGATGGAAGCAGTGGGACCTTCAAGTCAAAGTCGATTTGGAGGCAGTTTATCCCAAGGTAAAAGAAAAGACAAGTCGACCCAGCCCAGCCAACTGAATTCCCAGGCTAGAAACCCAGACACTGCCGAGTAAAGGCTGCCCTTCTCCAAGAAGGCACCCAAAACCACACCCATCATCTAGATTTTCACTTGTGCTCATCAACACAGCGCAAGCACCTCAGTGAGTAAAGAACTGCAAGTCTGCACGCACAGAGCTGCATAGAAGGTTAGAAACTTGCTGCCCATTACAAGTTTCATTTGGTCAATGGCCACAAATGCTGTGTGCTCATCTCAACTGCGTAGCTCATGGGTTGCTGTCCACATTTTGTTATGGTCACCCAAAGCACGCACACTCGTGTTACACATTCCCTATTAAACTGATTTTGCTACGTAATCATTCCCCACTCCTCCATGAGAGCCTGATCCTGCCAGGGGCTGAAGGCTCCTCCCAGGTGCTCAGCACTTTCACAGGATTGAGCACTACAATTCCATATGGCACCCCTGTTGCTATCATGTCTCCAGACAGGCCTCACAGGCACTAATCACGACAGAGAACTCCCGTGAAAACAGCAAAGGCTACTGTAGGGACGAGGCAGCATATTCAGATGCACCTATCTAATGTAACAAACTGCAAGGCCAGTTTTCAAACAAAAGAAGATGGCAAGGAGGCATCTAAAGGGTCAGAGTTAAGGTGATATAGGCACCTTAGTTGAGGAGTGTGCAGCCCTAACTGCATTTTCTGGGTTTCTAACATTTGAGGGATTTTTTTAAATTAATGTTCTGGAATGGTTACCATGCATTTGAATTACTAATGTACGCCTGTAACTTCAGCATCTTTGTAACCACGATTGGTTTTAGCGGTCAAGAGTTATGCCATGTAGATCTATTTTTTTTTCTAAGCTCCCCGTCACCCAGTTTGAAGGAGGCAACAAAAACAGCCTTTTTACTCCAGGAGTTCCTGGTGCAGAAGATGATTTCTCACTGGGTCACAGCCACATGCAACCTGCTTGCATGAAGCACTCAGCATCAGCACCCGTCTCTACTGCATTCAGTGCAGGGATAGTGAAGTGTGAGGAGAGTCCTGGACATAAGGGATTCTCTAAAGAACAAGCAGACAGGACTGAGCCAAGGACCAGCCTTCCCCCCCCACACACACACACACTCCATGCCATGTCTGGAGAGATCAGTGGACCTGACTTCAGGGCAGGTGGTGGTGAGGTTTCTGTTCTGCTCAGAGGACACAGTACCTTTTCAATCATGATGTCCCAGGCCCAGCTCTGCAGTTGACAAAGGGTTAACACAACACAAGCTGCACTTCACATGGGTTTTGACTGCTCTAAGCGGAAAGACAGGAACTGCAGATTACAAAAAAAAAAAAAAAAAATGATGAGATCTTGCCAGAGATACTCACATTCACGGTGCCTTTTTATTTACAAAATATAGAGATGAGCTACTATTGAATACAAAAATCATCCACATAGAAAGATCCACCTTGTTGAACTATTACAAAGTTCGGTTGTTTTACTATCCAGTAGCTTTTGTGCCAGGAAGACTTCTCCTCCTTGGCAAATACATAAGGCCTCTTGGCTGAATGCAAAGACAGACAGTTTTGCTCTGCTAAACTCACCCTGTTTTTACTGCATAGCCAAACTGTACCCATCCCTGCCCTGGGGTGACTGGAATCAAAGGACTGTTTCAAATGCACCCGTCTGAATGGCCTTTTGCAGGGCTGAAGGAAACATGCTTGCTGTCAGCTATTTCAAGATCGCAGCAAAGGCTCCATTAAACTAGGTCCCCATACAGAGCGAGCAAGAGATACAATAATCAGATTTGTGCATGGGACTGCCCCATGCAAAGTAACACACCCAGTATGTGCATCGATAGATAGGCAGCATTGCAGGAGGTTTGTTCTCTGTGCAGTCAGCAGATGCATCTGCAATACTACAACTGCGTTGGTTTTAAATGGCTTATACTGAAGGGGAGGCTGCGATAACTGGGTTTATTGGGGCTGAGTCTTTGAGCCACCCAGCGATGGAGTTTCACCAACACACTCTCAGGATCGACAGCCTCTCTTCTGGGCCCGTGTGAAAAGGCTCAGAGGGTTTTATATCCGCAACCAAGAGGAGGAAAGAGCTGTTCCTGGTCAAAACGTGCAAACCCAAGACTCAGCCCATGCCTCCAGTGCTTCGCCGGTGGGAACGCTCAGGGGCAGCACCGTCTGACAGCACTCGGAAGCTAAAACCGGCAGGGACTACGCCCACCCGCCGTACCTTGTAAAGGGCAGAACGGGGAGAGGGGGGCAGAAGTCGAGCAAAACGGAGGGTGGAGCTTTAAACAATTAACTCCATGTGGGAGGACTTGACGTTAGCACAGAAATCGACAAGAAGGGAGAGGGGTGGAGGTGATTAGTACATCGCCTGGGCACTGGTCTCCGAGCTGCGTTACGCTTTCATGTCCAGGAGCGGAGTCCGATGGGGCTGATATCCACCCCAGCCTCGCATCACCTGCAACAAACAATACATGCTTATTTGCCTTCAAAGTGCCAGGCACCCCCCCCCAAGCTCCCGTGGGCACAAAAGCAAGGTCAGGGTTAACCTCTCGGTCAGATAAGGAAACCAAGGCACGGAGATTAAGCAACTTGCCAGAGGCGTGGAAGGCATCGGGATTAGAACTCGGGAATTCCCAGTGTCCACTGAGGCAGTGAAAAGAAACAAACGCAGTCTGCATCATGAGGGGCTGGTTTTCCTTCCCCGCTCCACGTGTCATGACCTGAAAATCAGCTGATGCACTGGAAATCCCATACATCAGTCCACAGCCACAGAGGAGAAACTCTGGATGCTGTCTGGCTAGCAAGGAGATAGCGGCAAACAACATTCCTCAACTGCATGTAATAAGAGGCAGCTCTTGAGATGCTGGAGAAGCCAGATCAGCTGGAGTAGTCAGTTTCTCTCATGGAACATGCGTTAAAGTTCAGTTGAAGCCCAATATCACAGGCCCCATTGCCTGCCCAAACCAGTTATTTTCATGAATTCGTTTCCACCACCCTGTAAAATCTACACAATCCTGCAGACCCAAGCCTTCGGTTTGTGCACAGAACAGGCAGAACGTGGGCAAGCGCAGGGGAAATGTCCCCAGCACCTTCCCCTGGCCAAAGGATTCAGTCTCTCTGAGCCAGTCAAATCATGGCCTCCGCGGAGTCTGCCTGCAAAAGGGGCCCCAAATTAGCACCACTTGCAGCACAAGTTTGTGCAGCGTGTACACTAGCCCACTTGGAATGGAACTTAGTCTAAACCACTTCATTTCACCGGGGGGCACCATAGCGCTTCCAGAGAGTAAATGCACAGCTTGCTGCTGATCCAGGCAGGATTTGCATCAGCAATCTAGCTCAGAAAGGTGCTATGGGCTGGTTTACATTATGAAGTTAGGTCAATCTAGTTACGTCACTCAGAGGTGTGAGCATAGTTAAGCCGACCTAAACCCCAGTGTAGAATCCTTCAGTCAACCTAGTGCTGCGTACACCGGGAGATAGATAGGCTTAACCACGTCACCCAGCATGTGGATTTGCCACACCCCTTAGCGACGTAGCTGGCTTGACAATGTTTTAGTGTAGACCTGGCCTTACTAAGAAGGCACAGTAGAAACAGGCAAGGATTAAACCCTTTTGATCTAAATTTCCCTCTAGTTCTGATCTAGTGCATTAGGCTCATGCCTAGGACAACTGGCCTGAACAAGATCACGCAGCTTTGTTGGTGATCATCTCAGCGCTAACACATCCCCAGCAATCAGCCACGCCCCACACACCCTGAGTCACTGACCTAATTTCCACAGGGCTGATGTTGTTTATCTACAGCGCTTGGCCTCTTCTCAACTCCCTGTCCATCACACCCTTTAAATTAGAGCTTGCGGCCCCACATTTAGGTTTTGTGAAAGCCGGGTTTTTTTAAAAAAATCAATATAATTAAGTTAAAAATTCCCCTGCTGTATTTGCAGCCCAAACACTGCAGCCTTGGGATAGCACGTGAGAACTACAATGGGAAACTGACCTGTTTTCATCATCCAAGTGGAATGAAATGCAAAGCGGTATAAATGGTGGAAAATCAGATCTGGACTTTTGTACAGTTTTAGTAATCTACAGTATTATTAATTCATTTATTTTAAGATGTGATTGTTAATGGTATATGCCCACTTTATTCTGGAGAGCTTTACATTAAATAGTTATGGATTTGTTCTACATATTTCAAGTGCATAATAAAATAATAATAATAATAATAATAAATGCTTAATTCTTGTATAGGGTTTTTAAACTATAGATCTCAAAGCACATTACAAAGCCTGATATTATCCCCATTTCACAGATGGGAAAACAGTCAGAGAGAAGCGAAGGACACCCGGACATGTCAGTTACAGAGCTGAGAACAGAACTCAGCTTTCCTGACCCACAATTCAATGCCTTATTCCCTTGGCTGTGCAGCCTCCTTTCACCCAGGGGTCACTGTCTCCACAGGTGTATTTTAAAGGACGGGATGATCAATATGAGGAAGGGGGAAATCTTGTACAGATTTTTACTGATCCTGGTAACTGAAGTACTGCGGGTCAAAGCTCTAGTTACAGCAGATGAAGGAATTTTCAAAACCATGTTTTTAAGAGGCAAGTGGGTATTTCTTCGTATTTTTTTCTGAAGCCAGATTTTTTTAAATATACCTCCATTTCTATTCAATGGTTCCTGTTGAGTAACAGCAGTGATATTTAAAGGAACACAGTCAATGTGAATTTCTCTCTTTTTTTTAAATGGACCAAGTGGGAAAAAATATCCTGTTTCTGACAGCCCCTTTAAAAGGAATATCTTGTTAAAATCCTTTGAAAAGCAAATGACAAGGTTTTTCTGCTCTCTTGTTAGAGTTTAGGGCTCTTTTCAGCAGAGGAAATGCCAATGCTGCAAACACAAAGGTAACTTTATACCCAGGAACAGACCCAATGAGTTACATGGTAAAACGTTTGCAAGGTTGGGGCCTGACAATACTGAGGAAATCCTTTGAACTGACTACACAGAATGAGCCGCCAGAGAAAGGACGATTCATTTCATATATTCACAGGTTCCAATGCAAAAAAAGGCCATTGTGATTATCACCTCCTGTGTAACACAGGCCAGAGAACTTCCCCAGAATAATTCCTAGAGCAGATCTTGTAGAAAAACATCCCGTCTTCACTGAAAAATGATCAGTGCTGGAGAATCCCCCACAACCCTTGGGAAATTGTTCCAATGGTTAATTACTCTCACTGTTAAAAATTTACACCTTATTTCCAGTCTGAATTTGTCTAGCTTCAGCTTCCAGCCCTTGGATTGTGTTAAACCTTTCTCTGCTGGAGTGAAGAGCTCACTGTTAAATATTTGTTCCTCCTGTAGGTACTTATAGACTGTAATCAAGTCAGTGATTCCTTGACCTTCTCTTTGTTAAGCTAAATAGACTGAGCTTCTTGAGTCTAGGACTAGAAGCCAGGTTTTCTGATCCTTTGATCATTCTCATGGCTCCTGTCTGTAGCCTCTCCAATTGATCAACATCCTTCTTGAATTGTGGGCACTGGAGCTGGACACAGGATTCCAGCGGTGGTCGCACCAGTGCCAAATGCAGACCTACTCAAAATTCCCATTTCTGCATCCCAAGATCGCATTCACCCTTTTGGCCACAGCATCACTCATGTCGAGCTGATTCTTCACCACAACCCCCAACTTTTGCTGTAACATGCTGGTGATAGTGATCTCCGCTGTTACCATTAACAATACTAGATACAAAGTTTCCAGACCAAAAATGCGGTTTGCCAAGTTGACGGTGACCCTTTTAAACTTAGCATTTACAACAGCCCTTAGGACTTCACCTCCAGGAGCAAACTCCCTGGGAGACTACACAGAAACCTGAATCACTCTGTGATTACAGGCCAACAGTGGCACCAAAAGGTTGTTACTTGCCCACATAACTAGCCACTCAAGCACTGATCCAGGTCCTGTGCTCAGACCCCATCCTCCGTGTCTCTTGTACAAGACTGCTGAATGCACAGTGCTCTCCTGGGCAGATCTTCTACAACAGATGATTTAGGATGAGGAACATTGGCCGGAGCAGTCTGGATGCTCGGTAAAGTGCCTCCTCACGTTCCTCTCCGGCAACCCTCCTGACTCACAAGCACGTTACCCCAAAAGCAAACGTGACCGGTGCCGGGGACGACCAGCTCCAAGTGGCATCACACCCACTCATGCCGCCCGCCCACAGCTGCTCTCGCGTGTGGCCTCTGGACCCGAGCAGCTCACCTTGGTGTCGTCTGGATCCCCCAGCAGCTCCTGTTCAGCCTCGTGCAGGTCCTCTGCGGGGTCGTAGCTGTACATCGGTAACAGGTGGTGGCGTAACCTGTCAAACCTGACACACGCAGAGACGGGGGACTGCGAGGCTGCTCTGTGAACCCACAGCCCCGCCATGGACCCAAGGGTGACGCTGACAATAGGATCACACGGCCAGCAGAGGGGAAGGGACAGTCACGGGGGCTGAGATTTCCAGAGCCGCCTAGGGGATGTAGACACGTTCCTTGCCTTAATTTGAACATCTAAACAGCTTTGAAAATCTCACCCCAGGTCTTGAGCCCATGGGCCAAAGCCAGCACTCCTTCCTCATTCAAAGCTACCATCTCGCTGTTACCTCGCACTCCTCCCCCATCTCCTTGTTCAATCCACCCGCTGTCTCCTCTTACGCTCGGGTCTAAGCTCCTCGGGGCAGCGGAGCACCTAGCACACTGGGACCGAGCACAACGATGAGTCAATGGGAGTTTGGCCCGTGCAAGGACTGCAGCATTTGAGCCAACAGCTATTGCCACCACAGGTCATAGCCGCACACAAAGGATCTGGCATCACAGAGCCCAGGATCCAAGTCAGGTGGAAGATATTCATTGCCCCAGAAGGTGGACATGGACAGACCAAGGGGACAGAGGTTAATTCTCACTGCACACCCTCCCTTCCCTTAGCACCATTCTTGATCTAGGGGGAAGGCCCTAAATCTAAAGGCACCGAGTGACTACAGCCAGTGAGTTCTCTCCCAGACACACAAAGGCCCCCGTGCTCCCCCGAGTGAGTCTGGATCTATTCTATCATCTCCAGCTAGGCCAGTGCT
>NW_020675265.1:0-1489 GCF_002925995.2 Terrapene triunguis
CCCACATCTGTACCCTAAAGTTCAGAGTGGGGAAGGAGCCTTGACAGCAAGAAAGATAAATATTTTTATTTAAACATTTTATAGAGCATAAGTTTATTTTGGAAGCACTGTAATTTCACATCACTGTCACAATAGCCTAGAGATGGGTCCAAGCCAGAAAGATCAGGATCTGAACTTCCCCAAAGACTGGAATGTCTTAGTTCATGTCAATCTCTACTTCATTCACACGCTAGTGTACGGAACCAATAAGAAGCTGTACAGCAAGTGTCCCATATATTTGTATGATAGATAAGCTATGACAAGGCTTATTTTGTCATCCTATGAGCTATTAGTGTGTATATGAAAAGTCTAGCCATTTTTTTTTTAAAAAGGTTGAACATAATAAAAAGCTAGAAGCAAAAGAATTATTGGACACAACTAAACTCCTACAGGCTCTGCAGGCAAGTTCTTCTGGTTCATCAACCAAGCCTAAGTCAGAGAGAGAGGCTGTAACCCTTTCTGCAGTGACTCGTGTGCTGTCCATTGTCACTCCGTTATTCTCCATCCAGAAAACGCCAGGTGAAAATCCACCTATTGTCAGTGCTGACTGTCAGCCTGTGAGTGAGAACCTGTCACAATGCTGAAAAACACTAGTGAGGACAATGGATGCACGTCCCTTTCTTGTTGCTCCCTCCACTGAAAACAGTTAAAAGGCTGAGGCCAATAGCTGATGCCATGCTAATAAGAACTAAAGAACGGCAGTGGGATTACCAAACTGAGGAACAGGTATATTCAGCATAAATTATGATTTCAGCTCTCTGCCACAAAATCAATGAGTTGTACAAATTGAGCTTATCCCTGTAAATAAGAAGCTGTCTACCAAAATATCATGATTTGTTTGCCTACATATTACACATACAGAGATTATTAATATCTCATAATATTGGGGCCATAAGGCAAATCGGAGGCATTATTTCAAATCTGGGGAAAACAACTTTTTTTGATAACATGATGAAACTTTGATTTCAAAATAGTCCTAGAGGAATGCATGCCTGATCAGTGTCACATTATTCCAGAAACCTTATACCTACAGCCCTTCATTTTTAGTTTTTACTGATTTTCACCAAAAAATGCCTGTTTTACAAAAACTATTACTCTGTTTTTACTCATTTTTCACCCAAATTTTAGACCACCTAAGTACATGAAAATACTGATTATGTTAAGAAAATCCAATAATTATACTAGATGCGTTTGTTAATAATACATTAATTTGAGTGCAAATGCGACACTGTTAAAATAAGGCAATGTAGTGGAAAATGCACACACAACCATGCATATGTGTACCATGCATAATGTACGGTTCATTAAATAAACTACAACATTAAACTGCTTTTGATTTCTATACTCTTAATTTCGCTCTTTGTTTCTTTTTTTCCTCTCCTGCCACTCCACCAATATTAACCCTGTCAAGGCTCCTTCCCCACTCTGAACTTTAGGGTACAGATGTGGG
>NW_020675266.1:0-6636 GCF_002925995.2 Terrapene triunguis
CACCAAAAATTATCCAAACCTGCAGGGAGAGACCCGGGGGAAAGGGCCGGGGCCGGGCAGGAAAGTGACTCTGCACCAACGGCCCCTCCTTGTCCCAGCTCTGCTCCTCGGCGGGGTGGGAGGGGGGCGGTGGTCTGTGAGTCCCAGAGCTGCTGCCCTCCCTGACCCCCCCGGCTCTGCTCCCCTGAACGCCTGCAGGAGCGGAGCCAGGTAAAGCCGGGCAGTTCCCAAGTCACATTCAGTCTGTTCTGATCTCTCCTCCCGCCCCATTGATCAGCTGTTGCTTCCCACCCATCCCCACTCAGTCACTCCGGATTTCAGATCCCCCCCCCCCGTTCGACCTTCCTCATTCTGTCTCCACCCAGGGCAGGGTAGCGGGAGTTGGGGGTGCTTTTTGCTGCTGCTGCTTTATTTCCTCAGCGGGACAGAGCTGTGGTGGACGGTGCTGGGCAGAACCCAGCGATCCCTGGGGAGCAGGAACAGCAGCTGTGGGGCATTGACACCCCTACACTGGCTCACCCAGTAAACTGCCCCTACCAGGCACGCCCCGCCAGCTCCGGGCCCTGGAGGGGGGTGGCTGGTACTTTAAGAGGAATTTGCTCCACCCCAACCAGCCCGGGACACGGTCCGTTACTTTCACTTCCTCTTACTTCTGTACTTTCAGTTTTGAAGCATGTGGAAGGCCCAGGCAGGGGGCTCGGCCCTGTCAATTCAGCTACAAATGTAACAAAAATAACGATGATGGGTTGGGTCTCAAACCCTCCAGCTTCGTGACCCCATGTGCGGAACTGGTGCTGCAGCCCCGGTAAGTGACCTGGGGACCAGGGCCGGATTTAGGGGCACGTAACCGAGGCGATTACCTGAGGTCCCAGGCTGGGGGGGGCGCGGGGATCGTGGAGCTGTTTTTGTTGTTAGCGATAAAAGGAAAAATCAAATGTTTGAAGTAAAATGTTTCAGGATTTCCTTATGTGGCTCATTTGTCACTAACCTCCTAGAATGTTCTAGAACTTTGTAGAATTTTGTGGAACCTTCCAGACTTTCTGGTTCAAAGCTTCTTTCTGTGATTCAGCAGGGAGGGGAGTTCTAGGCTCTGAATCCCCAGCTGCACGGCTCTGGCCTGGTCTACACTATGTGTTTAATTCAAATTTAGCAGCATTAAATCGAATTAACCCTGCACCCGTCCACACAGCAAAGCCATTTATTTCGAAATAAAGGGCTCTTAAAATCGATTTCTGTACTCCTCCCCGACGAGCGGAGTAGCACCATAATCGATAGTGTCATTTCGAATTAGGGTTAGTGTGGCCGCAATTCGATGGTATTGGCCTCCAGGAGCTATCCCACAGTGCACCATTGTGACCGCTCTGGACAGCAATCTGAACTCGGATGCATTGGCCAGGTAGACAGGAAAAGCCCCGCAAACATTTGAATTTCATTTCCTATTTGCCCAGCACAGGAGAGCACAGGTGACCACAGAGAGCTCATCAGCACAGGTAACCATGCAGGCCGATAATCGAAAAAGAGCACCAGCATGGACCGTACGGGAGGTACTGGATCTGATCGCTATATGGGGAGAGGATTCAGTGCTAGCAGAACTTCGTTCAAAGAGACGAAATGCCAAAACTTTTGAAAAAATCTCCAAGGGCATGATGGAGAGAGGCCACAATAGGGACTCAGAGCAGTGCCGCGTGAAAGTCAAGGAGCTCAGACAAGCCTATCAGAAAACAAAGGAGGCAAACGGCCGCTCCTGTTATACCAATAAAAACTAGCAGGATCTTATTAAAGGGGACAAGATAAAGATGCCACATTTATTATGATAACAATTTGATTTATGACCAATAACTAATATCTTAATCCTTATACACACACATTATACCTAATACCTATACACACACACACACATTCACACACACACACATCCATCAGATGTTCTGCAGCTGCTGCATAGTTACCAGTCCTGCTTGAGTCTGTGGCTTGAGTTTGCAGCTTGGGTTCGTAGCTTGTGGTGGCTAACTGGCCAGGAAAGCCGGGCACAAGGACGAGCTGGGTCTCTGTTGGGCATGCACCGATGCCCTTCCATGTTGGCAGCAGAATGTTACCCTCCTCCAAAGTTTTCCATCTCACCCATCCTTTTTGTAGGCTTTAGTTTGAATCCAGAGTCTATAGGTCTTGCTGTGTCACGCTGCCTCTGGGTTTGGTGATTGATCACCCGTCAATTGCAGATATGACTTTCAGCCTCGGACCGGGCTTTGATCTTCCTTCTATTGTACCTTTTCTTTTTAGGGTGGATTCTTCTTACTTTGTTAGGCCTTGGCTACACTGGCAATTCACAGCGCTGCACTTGCTGCGCTCAGGGGTGTGAAAAAACACCCCCCCGAGCGCAGCGAGTGCAGCGCTGTAAAGCGCCAGTGTAATCAGTGCCTGCAGCGCTGCACGCTCGCTCGCAGCGCTGCAAGCTACTCCCCTCGGAGAGAGCTCTCACAGCGCTGGTGGCGTGACTACACTTGCGCTTCACAGCGCTGCCGCGACAGCGCTGCCGCGGCTGCGCTGTGAATCCGCAAGTGTAGCCAAGGCCTTAGGGCTCTTGTCTGCGTCTTCAGCCATTGGTGTTTGAACTCTATTTAATCAGGACAGGCTGGGGCTGGAGGTTGATTCCATCATCCATACATACCTCATTCACACATCTAAACTAAACTAATAAGATTACAGCAGGGTTTGCAAAAATGAAGGTTGCAGCAAGCCCTTACAAAATGGAGTAAGCGTTTTAAAATGGGGTTTGAATTACAATATGGCAAACAGTGAACAGAAGTTACAATATAGACAAGTATAATGGATGGCAAACAGTGAACAGAAGTTACACTGTAGGCAAGTGTAATAAATGGTGAACAGAAGTTACAATACTGAAACAGTGCAAGTCTCAGTGATTTAAGCAGGAATTGGATTGATAGTGAAACTTACAAAGGCAGCTGACTGAACAGCTATGGCTCTTAACAAGCATCTTAATTGTTAATTAGCCAGTTATTGGGGTAACCGGTTTTATGAATGAATATTGTTTCATTCATAAAACTTTACTTATGAAGTTACATTAATAAAGTAAACAATTAAAAACAATTTCATTCATGAGTCCTACACTCTGGGTCAGAGCCGCAGACATGCCGCTTCTACGCTGAGCTGCATGCAATTCTGGGGGGGCCGCCACCACTACCCCACCTCTGACTGTGGATTCCGAGGCGGGGGTAATCTCATCAGCCACACCTGAGGATTCTGCGGCTGGGGAAGAGGAGGAGGAGGAGGAGGACGACGAGCTTGCGGAGAGCACACAGCACTCCGTTCTCCCCAACAGCCAGGATCTTTTTCTCAGCCTGACTGAAGTACCCTCCCAAGCCTCCCAAGCCAATACCCAAGACCATGATCCCATGGAAGGGACCTCAGGTGTGTTTACCTTTTAAAATATAAAACATGGTTTAAAAGCAAGCGTTTTTTTAATGATTAATTTGCCCTGAGGACTTGGGATGCATTCGTGGCCAGTACAGCTACTGGAAAAGTCTGTTAACGTGTCTGGGGATGGAGCGGAAATCCTCCAGGGATATCTCCATGAAGCTCTCCTGGAGGTACTCCAAAAGCCTTTGCAGAAGGTTTCTGGGCAGTGCAGCCTTATTCCGTCCTCCATGGTAGGACACTTGACCACGCCATGCTAGTAGCAAGTAATCTGGTATCATTGCATGACAAAGCCTGGCAGCGTATGGTCCCGGTGTTTGCTGGCATTCAAGCAACATCCGTTCTTTATCTCGCTGTGTAACACTGGTCTACAATTTTTGAGAAGTCATCTGCTTCAGAGATAAAATGTGCTATTTATTATGTATTTTGATGTGCTGAATTCAAATATGACAATTAAAACAACTGATTGGCTACTGTTTCTAAGATATTTAAGTTTTTACATTTTATGTCTATGTATATTGTGTAGATAGTAGAGTTTTAATCATAAATTGTAAACCTAGGTCTTTTCATGTGTTTATGGTTGTGTTGGTGTCACTAGGCATAGCTACCAGGTAACTCAGGGGAGTGGAAGGCCAAAAGAGCCGATGAAGCTCCTTTGCTCTGGGCCTACCTGAACCACAAAACTCCATCTTGTGAACTCTCACCTACTTCTGTGCTAACTGCTTACATGTTGAAGCAGAAATGTAAGGGTCAGCTTTTCTCTAGCAGGCAGCTGCTGTAAACAGGCCTTGCAAGGCCAAAAGATAAGCAGACGAATGGGAATTTTTCTAATTGTAACTGCTCGAGAAGGGAGGGGTGGGAGGGGTAAGAGGGAGTAACAGAACAAAGGCTTACACAGAAACAGCTTGGAATATAAAAGGGAAAATTTTATTTGTATGTGCTGCACTGGATTTGAGACATGCTGGTCTCCTAGTGCCATTTCAGAGCTCTGAAATAAACTTGGCTTGCTTTCTCCCCTCGGTGTCTTTATTGGTGCCAAGCACACCGGGCAACGAACCCTGTTTGCCATCTCGGGGCCCAGTTCTGGGCAGGCAACAGTTGCTTTACATGATAATATTTCACCTGTCCTGTTTATGTAACACTTTAAAAATCAGCAAAAAGGTTATATAAATAAAATGTATTATGAAACAAAAGGCAAAAAACTATTCTGTACATAGTTTAGTCCTATTCAGTGTCTACTCGGCGCTTCTTGGCTTGTCTCTTGTATTCATTAAATGGAGCATCTCTTGTCACTGTCCAGCAATAGTCTGCAAGCATTGATGGGCTCCATTTGCCCTGATAGCGTTTCTCCATTGTTGCAATGTCCTGGTGAAATCGCTCGCCGTGCTCGTCGCTCACTGCTCCGCAGTTCGGTGGAAAAAAATCTAGATGAGAGTGCAAAAAATGTATCTTTAGTGACATGTTGCAACCAAGGCTTTTGTATGCCTTGACGAGGTTTTCCACCAACAACCTGTAGTTGTCTGCCTTGTTGTTTCCGAGAAAATTTATTGCCACTAACTGGAAGGCTTTCCATGCTGTCTTTTCCTTGCCACGCAGTGTGTAAGGGGACTGTTAGCCCTTACTAACATTCAGTGGGGGTGTTTTGGTTGGCTAGCTCCCAGCACTAAAAGGGGAGGGGTTGGTGGGAAATCAGGACCCTGAGACTGACAGTCCCCAGGAACAATGGCGAGAGGCCAATGCTCCAGGTCAGCCTGATTGACAGGGCGGGCAGGCTAATCAGCATGACAGGAGGCCAGGGTGGGTCCCGTCCTCCGTGTGAGTTGGAATTGCCTGGGTCAGACTGAGTGGGGCCGAGCTAAGGAGAAAGCAGGGGCCCAAGCTGAGCTGGAGAGCAGAACTATGCCAGATCCAGAGGAGCCAGAGACGCAGCCCAGGGAGAGCAGATCCTGTGCTGGGAGCAGAGCTGCAGCCACAGAGCCAGGTGTGGTGAGCAAGTGGGGCCAGCCAAGGGGGGACCTTGGGCAAAGGGCCCAGCACAGAAAGACACCCCCAGACAAGGGCCCTTGCAGGCCAGACCAGGAGGGGGACCTTAACCTGACGGGGGGCTGATGCTGGGAAGAAGGGTCCCACCACTCGAAGCCCGGAGGTGTGTGGCCACCACCATTGCAAGTGTCCAACCCGCAGCATCCCTGCAGCACAGCCAGGGCCTGAGAAGGAAATCTGGGACCTACAAGGAACAGACTGCGAAGTGCCCTGACGTTCCAGAGACACTGTTTGTGATGTTCCCTGCCACAGAGCTGTGTGATGTGTTTTCCTTTAACTTTTCCCATTTTTCCTTATTCTTTTCTTTAGATTAATTGTTAATTAAACAACTTGTATTTGCTTTAAATTGTATGAAATGAACAGTGGGTCAGGGAGGTGCCCAGTGCAAAGAGAGTACCCCAAAGTGGGGACACCCTAGCCCCTGTCCTGGGTGACCACAGCAGGGTTGGGGGTCGAGACCCCCAGGAATCCTGGGCCCAGCCTTGTCGGGGTTTACGAGGACTCTGCCAGACAGGAGAGTGGAAGGGGAGTCCTCAAGGGCAGGGAGGCCTCTGGGTAAAGGAAGTGGGAGCAAGGACTCAGATCCTTTCGCTAGCCCACTTCACCGGGGTAGTGCAGAAGCCAGGAATGTTCCCCACAATAGCGGGACCATTCCCCCGCTTAGACATACACCCATTAGTGAGTCCCTGAGCCCAGCCCCGCTTGGGAGCTCCCAGGGCAGGGACCATGCAACATGCCCAGAGCACTGAGGGGGCTACAAAAATAACACGGAATAATAGTAACACCAGTAATTCTTCAGGCAGATCAAAGGCATAAATAAAAGGCAAGAGACTGAGACCCAGGGTTGCGGGGGACGGCAGAGAGAGGACAGAAGGACTGAAAGCAGAACTGGGGGAATAATGTGCAGCATGTGATGTGTCCAGTGAGCTCAGCTTCTGTTCTAGTTTGTCAGCTGCCCACAAACTGATCACAATTTTCTCAGATTTATTTTTTCTTCAAAAATATTTACTAAATACATTTGTGAAATACATTGATCTTTCAGGGGTTAGTTATGATTGGACACCCAGGTCACATGGGATTGTTTCTGTTTCTTGATTGGCTGAATTTAACTCTTAGGGTATGTCTACACTACGAGGGTAATTCGATTTTACTTAAATC
>NW_020675267.1:0-3737 GCF_002925995.2 Terrapene triunguis
AGTGTGGAGCCACTGAGCCCCATTCTCCCCCAACCCGCCTAAGAGCCAGCCACTTTAGGGATGCAGCGTGGTACCAGGACAGGTAGGGACTAGCCTGCCTTAGCCCTGCAGCACTGCCAACCGGATTTTTAATGGCCCGGTCGGCAGTGCTGTCTGGAGCCACCAGGGTCCCTTTTCGACCAGGTGTTCCGGTCGAAAACCGGACACCTGGTCACCCTACTAATCGCCCACTCAGCTGCCACGTAACCATGTAGGTGCCTACATTTCTGCCAGGTGGGCATGTGCACAGCCACCCAAGTCCTGACTCCTGATGCCCAGTGCCTAGCTCACACTAAGCCCTTGTGGAATTCACAAACTAGGTATTCCCCCACCTATCTAGCCCATGGAGCCCAATCCATTAAGCATGTTTAGAGGCCACCTTAGTGCATACCTACTGGATCGGGCCCTTCACAAAATGCATCAAAGTGATTCCCTTATGCCCAGTAGTTAGCACACCCTTCCAGGCTCTGGGAGAACCAGGTTCAAATCCCCAGTCTGCCAGTGAGGTGCATTCAATTGAAACTAGATCTCCTGCCTCCCAGCTTAGTGCCCTAGCCACTGAGCTATGGGTCTTTCATAAAAAGTGGAACAGCTTCTACAGGAGACGGTGATATACTTAAATATTGGAGCAGGGACTTGAACCTGACTCTGCCACATCCAGGGGAGTACCCTAACCTCTGGGTTATGCAAGGAGACACCACATCACTTTTATTTTTTTGCAAGAAAGGGCTGATCTTGCTTAAGCACCTAACTTCAGCAGAGGGTTCATGGCTGAGAATCCCAGGTTGAGATTGGTGCCTCCCTCCAGCCTGTGGATTCTACAGACAGCAGGGGAACAAAAGTTAGGCATTGTCACGCTGAGTTTAAGTCCCCTTTACGGATCTAGCCCTGAGTGCCTCATTGACTTCTGCTGAGTTAAAAGTGCCTCGCACTTTGCAGGCAGTACTTAGCAGCTTGGGAGATTGTGCTCCGGGTGTTACATGGTGAGCAGTAGAGACTGGTTTTCCTAAATGTTCAGAAATTCTTCTCCCTCTGTAGATTAAAAAAAGATCTACATAGTTTACATAAACCTATTTTATGCTGCTGCAAAGTTAATTGTGTCATGGACCAAGTTCAGATATTAAGTAGGCTGCATGGGCCTTGTTTACAATGGGATTTCTTCCCCAATTCCTGCCATCAAAGCCAACCCATGATGAAGCTGCAGAGATGCAAATCCCTAGGACAGACAGAGTAAGCTGATGTGATGAGATATTTTTACATTTTAAAGGCCTATATCACTATTGTTGTTTCAGATCTCTGGCATATATCTGCTTAAACTGTCCATTTTCTGCTAAAACTGTCCATTTTCTGCTAGTCTCTCTCTCTTTAATTAACATCTTGTTAAAATTTCTTCAAGAAAAGTCAAGACTGTTTACTATTGGGTTATGTCTGTTAAATAAATGAAAATGAAGGAGAGCCTCCAAATAATTTTGCCACTCTTCTGCTACACTCAGACCAGTTCCTACTACATTCCTGTTTAGAGTCTCTAATCAGAGTTTAAAGTACATTAGATCTATTCAGCATGTACTTTTGCCTCTCTTTTGTTTGGGGATTGTCCATAACAAGATTGTGGTTTCCTCAAATTTAGCCATCACTAATTAAAAATTGTTAAAAATCATTCACAAGGTTTTGAACTCTCTCTAGCTTGTAGGTTGAATTCAAACTGTTGCTAGTTGTCCGTGGTTAGTAAGTCACATGATATTGTTTCTGTTCCTTGATTGGATGAGCATAACTCTTAGAATCGGATTTCTACCACGAATGCTCACAAGAAAGCAGTTTGCTTCCTTTGAGCATTCCAGAGTAAGAGCTTAAAATGTACACACTTCTGCACAAATTTGTGCTAATAAAAGTTGAGCGCTCAAATCTTTGCAGACGGAGAACACAAAAGGTGTCAGGAACCATGGGCTTGAGTTCCCTCAGCTGAGCCTGGGGTTAGCCAGTTCAGCTTTCAGGCAGGTTAATAAACCCAGCGGGGCTGCAGCAGAATTGCCCGACTGGCAGGCCCCCATTGGCTAAAAGGAGCTAAGAGGTCTTCATTTAAGCTCAGCAGCAGCAGGGCACTGGCTGCTCAATGCTTAGGCCTGCAGCTGTGATTGCTCCTGTGCCTAACCTTGCTCTTGTTCCCAGCCCTGCCCCCTTGCTGTAGCTTTGGCTTTCACCCCTGGCTCTGGTTATTGACCCCTGGCTCTGACCCTGACCCTTGGCTTGATTCCTGGTCCTGACTCCAGCTTTGTCTGTGGTGCTGGCTCCCAGCTCCCGTCTAACTCTAACCATTAGGTCAAACGGCCCACATTCCAGTCCTGACAAAGAGTGTGAATTCACTCAAAACTGTGAACTGAAAAAATTTGCTGAAAATTCTGGCTAATTGGCATATTTGTTATAAATATTTTTGTTTGTTCTTATCGTCCCAGTGGTTACTTCACTCCCAGAAACCACAGAAGAGACTTTCAAAATGACAGTCATGATAAAGAGAAGATAAATGATGTGGGAGAAACAATAAACATTGATGCTGGGTAAATATATTATCCCCCAAAATCTTTCTTTAAAGCCCCTTTCACTGATTTCACAATCTTGTCTGGGGGCTTTACAACACTCAGTGAACCCACTTGTTGCTACCGAAGAAACTGACCCTGCAGTGTTCTTTGTTTCCAATGGCACTCTGTTACCAAGCAAACCACCGAAATGCTTAAATTATAACAGATCCAAGGGTCAAACAAAGACTACTCAGAGTTCTGCTTTGCCCAAGCATTCCGCTGAGCATTCATAGCAGGCAGGGCAGTTGAACCTAAAAGCTCATAAGGTTGAGGGGTCCGGGGGAAAGGGCAAAGATGACTCCAACATGCACTATAAAGGGGATATAGTGGAAATATTTCTGCCTCACTTCCTAGTTCGGCATACACTGTGCCTATTGTTCTGCTGTGCAGTGAATGGTGCTTATTAACATGCAGGTCAAAGATCATGGACAATCATACTGTACAGGCTGTAGAAAAATCTGAGAAGTAAATTGAGAGATTAGGTCAGTGTTTATAATCCCAGGGAATTCTCTCTCTTTTTTCTCTCTCTTCCCATGATATCTTATTCATACATATAAACCTGTTCTTGCTGGGGTGCATCATCAATGTGATGTGTAGGGATTTCCCACGAATTAATGTTAGAGTCGTGCAGTTCAATTCCCATGTGCTCTCAACTAAAAACGTAGCTCTCAGGGTGCTAACAATTAAAATTCTTTTCTGCTTAAGTAGTGTCCAATCTTCCTCCTTTATGTTTTTATGAATTACTGCATGATTCAGATTTTGGACACACAGTGCAATAACACTTTTGCTGATCAGGAAAGTTTAGGCAAAATTACTGAGCTGGCACAGATGTACATGAGTTCAGAGTACAGACTGAATCTAGCTTGCACCTTCAACACCCGCTCTTATTGAAGTCAATTGCAAAACTCACACTGATTCTATTACCAGCAGGACTGGGCCCTTAGTTTGTTCACCTGGGTCAGAATGGCAATTTATTCATAGTTTTTAGCCTGTCAGATCATGTTTTGCCTTTTGTTTCTCTGTTAAGTGGTATGTTTTCTCTTTGGGTATGTCTACACTACGAGAGTAGTTCGATTTTAGTTAAATCGAATATGTGCAATCGATATTAGAAAGTCGAACGTGTGT
>NW_020675268.1:0-6554 GCF_002925995.2 Terrapene triunguis
GGCCGGGCTGGGCGCCGAGGCGGCGGTGGAGGCGCTGGTGGCCGTGGCCCCCGAGCTGCAGGAGCCGGCGTTGCTGGAGCGGGCGGTGGACGCGGCGCTGGCGCTCGTGCGGGCGGGCGGGCGCGAGGCCGGGGAGGAGGTGGCGGCGGCGCTGGTGGCCGGGCGGCTGCTGCCCGCGCTGAGCAGTAACCGCACCGCCCTGGGGCGGGTCTGGGCGGGGCTGCTGCCGGGGCGCGGGGAGGAGGGGGGCGCCGCCGCCCAGCGGGTGAGCCGGACCCTGCTGGCCCTGACAGCCCTGGCGGACCTGCTGTTCCCCGGCCTGGAGGGGGATGGCGGCCGGGAGGGCCCGGCTCTGGACGCTCGGCTCTGCGGGGTCTTCTGGCGAGTGGTGCAGGAGGGACTCACCGACGGGGACGGGCTGTGCCGGAAACGAGCCCGCTACCTGCTGAAGCGAGCGGTGGAGGTGTCCGATCAGCTGCGCACGGACTGCACCTGCCCCCCGGACAATGGAGACGGTACATAGCCCGCACCTGTCAGTCGACTGCCCTTGCTAACCCCTCCGGACACATCCACACATCGGCGACTCTCACAGCTTAGTCGGCCTGCCACCCTTCACGGCCATGTGTGCATTACTGCATTGTGGGGCAATCTGCACAGCCAGCCTGTTCTGCCAGTGCTTGGGTACCAAGATGATAATTGTTCCATAGGTGCCTTGCAGAGTTGTTGGTGTCCAGGAGATTATTGTATTTCTGTTCTCTTGTACTGGGCATTGGGAGGTAGGAAGACAGGCAAATTTGGTTAACCAGTACACACACAAAAATGGTGTTTGGGTCTGTTTACACCCTGGCATTTGTTACAACTACTTATGAGCTAAGTTGAAACTCTGCAGTTACATGGCTCAGAAGCATGTGTTAACCATAAAGTATGGAAACAAACTGTTCATGGAGTCCACCATGTTACAACCTCATTTCAGACTTGGTAAAAATCAGCACAGACAAGCCCTGAGCCCTGCCTAAATAGCCAAGGAAACTAAGCACCTTCCTAATGAACCACTGACCGAGGCTTAAGTAAAGATGGAGGTAGACAGTGGGCAAAGGTGCATTCCAAATTTTGACCCACTTTGTAGCCTATCAGACGATCCTTCGTTTTGCAGAATACTTTCTATGCCAACGCTCTTCACATGATGCCTAGTCAGTCTTGTAGACTATTATGGAAGATTTAACTCAGAAGTCTGGGGGATCACTGGGAAGAGTGCATCTTGAAATATGCACTGTAGGGCTGGTACTGTTGGCAATTGTACCAGCTGGTTCCCCCTTCTATTCCCCAGTGCTGGAAGCTGGCCATTGAGGGCTGTCTTGAAATGGCATGGGGAAGGGTTGCCGGCCCTGCTCATGCTTCACCCACTCTGCAAGGCATAATTTAGCAGTTGGTGTTTAAGAGGTAGGAACAAGATTCTCCCTTAACAGTTTCAAATATTTAAAGTCTCAGATTATTTCAAACTTTCAAGATTGTTGCACTGTCATTAAAAGCACATGGCATGAGTAGAGAACATGGTTCTGTTTTCTTGGGGTTCCTGTGTAATTGTGGGCAAGCTACTTAAGCGAGTGCAAAATATTAATTAAAAAATAAAATCTGCAATCCAACATCCCCACAAAGTGATAAAACACTCAATCTCTACTTCTGCTGTTGCTAGCAGATTCTGAGAAGTGTCACTTTCATGTCAGTTTACCATTTATACAGCAGGTAACAAAATATGAGTTACTATTATTGGAATAACAAGTGATGAGATCTGGAAAGAATAGCAAATTCTGACAGGTGATTAGCATAGTCACAGTTTTCTAGCTAATCTTAAATGGGTTTATCAGAAAAATCTGCATGTTCATATATTTTCACTTCAGCCACATGGGAAATTGCCGTTAAAATTCAGTAGATTGCAAAATTTGATTTTTTTCAGCCCTTGTTGAGGCAAAACTGTTGATATTAGTAGGAATGAAAAGACTGTAGGATCAGGTCCTGTGTTATCACTTCTTGGTGATGATAACTCATGCTGGAGACGGCATTATATTACTTTTTGCTTGAAGAATAGGAGCAGAAATATCTTTGTAATTTAAACAATTTAATATTTTCAATTAGAACCAAGTCTTTTCTGGTGGTCTGTGGAGAAGAATGACAAACTTTTGCAATTTTGGGAAAATTACATTTTAATAATGGAGACTCTGGAAGGAAATCAGGTAAGTGTACTTTAAGTTTGTGTATAACATGTCGAGTATTTTTGATTATATATTCATATGCTGAACAGTATTGTCAATCACACATTTTGTTCAGATATCACAAACTAGTAATCTTGCTTTAACAAGCATGTTTAATTAGCCTGTTACAGCTTTGTAAGTCTTTTGCCTTAGACTTTTTGGTTTTCACATGCAAAACATTTAACATATAGCTTTTATAAGTTAGTGTGATTGAATTATTTTGGAGTTAGAAACCCCCTCATAATTTCTTTGAGACAACAATAAATCTAGTGGGTAGAGCAGGGGATTGCAGTTGGGAGACCTGATTTGAGTTTGCTGAAAAACTTTGGGTAAGTGACTTATCTGATGATGAAAATCAGATGTCATTATTGCATTCAGTTTCCCATCCTTGCACAGTCTCAGTAATTCAGAGCTCCAGCTGCAGGGGGAGATTTCCAGCTCACTCCCAGAGTCCACTTGTTCTCTCGGGTCAGGGAGAAGAGGGGGCAAGGTCAGACCCCGGTCTCCTGGGCATGTCTTACTCACAGTCCCAGTCTTCCCCCTATACATTGCTCTGCTTCAGCAACTACTCTCCATTTGCCTTCTTGCAGCCAGTCTCTCCTTCACTCTTCCCCCTGCTGACTGCCAGAGCTTCCCTTTTAAGCAGATCCTCCATAGGGAACATGCCTGGCAGCTGCTGAGAGGTGGGGCCTTCTGGGCACAGTATTGTTTCACTACTCCTTTTATCCATAGTGTGGGGTCTGTAAAGCCCATCACTAGGACCCTACCAAATTCAGGATTCATTTTGATCAATTTCACGTCCGGAAGGTTTTAAAATTGGTCAATTTCATGTTTTCAGATGTTTACACCTGTAATTTCATGGTGTTGTAACCATGGGGGTCCTGAAAAAAAGAGGTTATGGGGGATCACAAAGCTGATGAAGGGGGGTCGTGGGATTGCCACCCTCTCTTCTGTGCTGCCTTCGGACCTGGGCTGAGAAGGCAGCAGCTGCAGAGCTTCCTGCAGCCAGAGGAGATTCCCGGAGATGGAGGTGGGTCTGATCTCCCCCGTGCTGCTGGGAGCCTTCAGAGCTGGCAGCATCCATGGAGCTTCCTGCAATAAGGGGAGGTATCCAGAGGTGGGTCTGATCTCCCCCCAAAAGTGGCTGTGCAGGGGAAGGGGAAATCCCGTCCCTCCCCAGCCAGCTGGAGCCTGGTGGATGGTAGGAGCCCCCAACCCCATCCATCTCCCACCCCTCCAATAGCTAGATTTCTTAGGGGAGGTCTGATTTCATGGCCCATGACATGTTTTTCATGGCTGTGAATTTGGTAGGGTCCTATCCATCACCTGTAGTCAAACCATTTGCACTTCTTCCCTGTCTAAAATGAAATGTATCAACAGATAGCCTTTACTGAGAGAAATAACTCCTACAATTTTCTTGCTAACTAAACCTTCAAATTTTAGTAAATATATTGTGCTGTTTTATTGAATTGAAAATCTACAAGTTTTCAATCATGAATGAAAATGTCAATTGCTGATGGGTAAGTGCAGTGGTTGGTGTGATAGAACATCATGACAGTGAAGGCAGTTCAATAAGAAACCTGTAAACTAACTTTAAGTACCATGCACCAGATCCTAGGATTAATTACAAACGGTACTGATTCAGAGTAACTCTTAATTTAAATAAAGTTACTCCAGTTTTATACTAGTGTAACTGAGAGCAAATTCTAACCCATAAGTATAGCTATGATACCAACATTTTGGTTTGAGTGTTGAACTAAATTAATTACGTAAAATCTGCTTTTGAATTTCAGATACATGTTATAAAGCCAGTCTTACCAAAGTTAAACAGTTTGTATGAATATGCATTATCAGAAAAAGGTAAGGTAATTGTTTTCAGACATTATTTTATTTTCATTTGTGTGGTAATGTTTTTGCCTTACCATTCACTTGAAACAGCTATCTTTTAGCTAGATGTATGTCCTATCCAGAGTTGCTTTTCATATTGATTTATAGACTATCCACCAAACATACTTTGTCAGGGCCCACTGTGCTCCGAAGTAAGATGGAATCTAATTTTGTGGCAAGAACCCCTAATTCTTCTTTGAGTACTTGTGTCTGTTTCACTTAGCTGTGTGTGTGTGTGTGTGTGTGTGTGTGTTGAGTGCATTTGAGTCAGAGAGTTTTCATGAGCTTCCTGGTGCCTCCAGTTGAGGGTATAAAGGGTGAAATCACCCCACTTCAGTTCCTTTTTATTACGGTATCTGGGAGCATAATGTAATAAAATCTCATTCCGTGGGTAAGTTAGTTATAGAAAGGCAAGGGAGGAGGTGTCATTTTATTCATAAAAATCTACAGAATCATCATTTCAGTGGTGTCACCCTCTGCATTGTGGTGGGTGGACTTGCTGCCAGCTTCAGGTCCTCTGGTTGTTAGAAATTTTGCTAATACAGTGTTGTCGGAAATGGACTGAGTTGAGTGTCATTTAAAAGCCCTTTCTCCCACGAATACAAAGCACCAAACATGACAAAACTAGAACAATTATGCAGATATATATTCACGAAAATGTTTAAAAATCAACTTTTAAAATTATACTTCAACACAGGTATGCATTGTGTACATGAAAAAGACTTTGATCTTTGGTAATCCTAGGGAAGTTAACCTTGACATGTAGGACTGGAAACATTTATTCATCAAAGTCATCATCAGTGTTGTCTCTAGCTATCGCTGCTAGACATCATGTAGACTGATAGCCTTCTTTGATAGGATAACGAGTCCTGTGGATAAGGGAGAAGCGGTGGATGTGATATACCTAGACTTTAGTAAGGCATTTGATATGGTCTTGCATGATATTCTTATCAATAAACTAGGCAAATACAACTTAGATGTGGCTACTATAAGGTGGGTGCATAACTGGCTGGATAACCATACTCAGAGAGTAGTTATTAATGGTTCCCAATCCTGCTGGAAAGGTATAACAAGTGGGATTCTGCAGGGGTCGGTTTTGGGACCGGCTCTGTTCAATATCTTCATCAACGACTTAGATATTGGCATTGAAAGTACGCTTATTAAGTTTGCAGATGATACCAAACTGGGAGGGATTGCAACTGCTTTGGAAGATAGGGTCATAATTCAAAATGATCTGGACAAATTGGAGAAATGGTCTGAGGTAAACAGGATGAAGTTTAATAAAGACAAATGCAAAGTGCTCCACTTAGGAAGGAAAAATCAGTTTCACACATACAGAATGGGAAGAGACTGTCTAGGAAGGAGTACGGCAGAAAGGGATCTAGGGGTTATAGTGGACCACAAGCTAAATATGAGTCAATAGTGTGATGCTGTTGCAAAAAAAGCAAACATGATTCTGGGATGCATTAACAGGTGTGTTGTGAGCAAGACAAGAGAAGTCATTCTTCCGCTCTACTCTGTGCTGGTTAGGCCTCAACTGGAGTATTGTGTCCAGTTCTGATCACCGCATTTCAAGAAAGATGTGGAGAAATTGGAGAGGGTCCAGAAAAGAGCAACAAGAATGATTAAAGGTCTAGTTGACCTATGAAGGAAGGCTGATGAAAGAATTGGGTTTGTTTAGTTTGGAAAAGAGAAGACTGAGAGGGGACATGATAGCAGTTTTCAGGTATCTAAAAGAGTGGCCATAAGGAGGAGGGAGAAAACTTGTTCATCTTAGCCTCTAAGGGTATGTCTACACTACGAGGGTAATTCGATTTTACTTAAATCGAATATGTGGAATCGATATTGCAAAGTCGAACGTGTGTGTCCACACTAAGGACACACTAAGGACAGTAATTCGACTTTGTGAGTCCACACTAACGGGGCGAGCGTCGATATTGGAAGCGGTGCACTGTGGGCAGCTATCCCACAGTTCCCGCAGTCCCCGCTGCCCATCGGAATTCTGGGTCGAGCCGCCAATGCCTTCTGGGTAAAAAAAATTTGTCGTCATCCGTCCGTCACTAACGCCCTCCCTCCCTCCATGAAAGCGCCGGCGGGAAATCAGTTCGCGCACTTTTCTGGTCAGTGACAGCGCGGACGCCACAGCACTGCGATCATGGATCACGCTGCGACCATCGCTGCACTTGTGGCCGTTCTCAACACCTCGCAGCTTATCATACACCTTTCCCTGAGGCAGATGCAGAGAAATCGGGCGAGGAGGCTACGGCACCGCCGTGAGAGCCTGAAGTCGGAGAGTGGCACAGAGCTGTCAGAAACCACGAGCCCCAGCGCCCAGGACATCACGGTGGCAATGGGGCATGTGGATTTTGTTGAACGGCGATTCTGGGCCCGGGAAACAAGCACGGACTGGTGGGACCG
>NW_020675269.1:0-1535 GCF_002925995.2 Terrapene triunguis
CGGATGACACACAATAGCCTTGGCTGCTGAAAAATGGTGCATCATAACATGGTTTATCTTGCTTTCTCCCCACCTAAATATATAACAAATATAGGAATATTTCACACCTGGTTCACATTTACATTAAGGTCATTTTACACCGCTGTAACAATATAAAGGGACCTTAAAATGTATGTAATAAGTATAACTCACTCTGATTTTAAACCCCCATTCCACTGCCAGAGTGGTGTGAAGTGTTGTTAGTATAAATGATAATCTGCCTCTTCAAAACCAAAAGACTTGGGGAAATTCTATAGCTTTTGATGTTGATAGGAATCTCCCTCCACCATCATCCAACTGGCTTTACCCCTACCTACCTTGTTAATGAACTGCAGCTCAAATTGGCTGCATGAGGGGGTTGGTTTTGTACTCCACCCCCACCTTCCCAGCACCCTGAGGATATTCGGTCTCAACAGAATTTCACAGACTTCCCTAGAACGTGTAACAGACTCTACTAAGTCAGGCTGGTCTCCTGGTGAAAGCACCGTACTGGTAGCCTGGATACCAGCATTCTAGTCCTGTCTTCGCCAAATGCTCACTACACAGGGGGAGCTTTGGTGTGTTACTTAAGTCCCCTCTCAACCTCATTTTCCCCAGCTATAAAATTATGACAATAACCCATTACTTCTTGTCCTACCTTCTATGGACGTGGAGAACAATTGATCACTGTCCTTTTTATAACAGTGCTTACTATATTTGAAGACTGTTATCAGATCCCCCCTCTGTCTTCTTTTCTCAAGACTAAACATGACCAGTTTTTTACCCTTCCCTCATAGGTCAGGTTTTCTAAACCTTTCATCATTTTTGTTGCTCTCCTCTGGACTCTCTCCAAATTGTCCACATCTTTCCTAAAGTGCGGTGCCCAGAACTGACACAGTACCCCAGCTAAGGCCTCACCAGTGCTGAGTAGAGTGGGACAACTACCTCCTGGTGTTACATATGACACTCCTGTTCTATACCTCAAATGTTATTAGTGTATTTTGCAACTGCATCAAATTGTTGACTCCTATTCAATATGAGATCTGTTATAACTCCCAGATTATTTTCAGCAGTACTACCGCCTAGTACTAGTATTCTATGGATGTAGAAGCTCTCTACATGAACAGACAGATACCACAGGGGTGAGCAAACTTTTTGGCCCGAGGGCCACATTGGGGTTGCGCAACTGTATGGAGGGCCAGGTAGGGAAGGCTGTGCCCCCCAAACAACCTGGCCCCCACCCCCTCTCTGCCCCCTCCCACTTCCCGTCCCCTGACTGCCCCCCTCAGAACTTCCAACCCATCCAAACCCCCTGCTCCTTCTCCCCTAACCGCCCCCTCCCAGGACCCCTGCTCCCTATCCAACCCCCCTGCTCCCTGTCCCCTGACTGTCCCAACCCCTATCCACACCCCCACCCCCTGACAGCCCCCCAGGACTCCCACCCCCTATTCAACCATCCTCTGCTCCTCATCCCCTGACCACCACCTCCCGGGATCCCCCACCCCTAACTTCCCCCC
>NW_020675270.1:0-7383 GCF_002925995.2 Terrapene triunguis
AGGCCTGCTATTCTGGGGGTGTCTTGGCCCCTCTCCCTGTCCCCCCATGGGATATGGGTGCCTTGTCCCTCTGGGAGGTCAGAGCCCCACTCTCTGCCTTCCATGGGAGCCAGCATCTGGCAAAGCCCTGCCCTCTGGGTAGGAAGCTAAGGACAGGCATGCTGGGAGCATGCATCAAGAGTACACTGCTACTGAGAAGTTGAGAACAGGCAAACTTGCTGCACATCACAGGTTTCTCGAGCACTGGGGAGATGGGGATGGGAACATCCACAGAGATGACTGGAGCAGTTGACATCTCAGAACTATTGTTTCTGGCTATATTCATCTGCATGTGGTGTTCTTGTTCAGCCAAGACAATCACAGAAATGAATGGGCCACTTCACACCTCTCCCAGCTTCCTATACTTTCAGGATTATTCTGTGCTGGATCTGGATATACCAAAATTGTTGCTGATGATTAAATTTCATACAATATTATTGCAAAGTACCAGCTCGGCTGTAGTTAAGATTTAGAAGAGTTTTCTGTTTAAAGGACAACTTTTCTAAGTGCTCCACGAGCCACACACATTCCTGGATTGTCTTGAAATTTGCTGTGCCTCATGGGAGTGTAGGGTAGAGAAGGGAGAGGATGGGAGTGGTGGCAGGGAACTTGGGGGATTAGAGGGGCTATGTCAGCCCTGAATTCTCCCCTTCTGTGTGTGCTGAGAGCTGGGGGAGCCTATCCCCTGGGGGCTTTCCCTGACCCCAGTGTGTCCTGAGATCTAAGAGACCCTGCCCCTATCAGGTTGTCTGAATCCCTCTCCTTGGCCCCTATGTCAGCCAGGATCTGGGAGGCACAAGAGGGGGGACATCCTAAGCCAACACATTTAAACATCTGAAATCCAGGAAATAAATAGTTACGGTGCACATCATTCCTGTGGGAGAGGGAGACTGGCCAGAGTGTATAGGGGAGGGTTCTGGTTTCAAAATGAGGGGGTCGGGGGCCTGAGGAAGTTGGCTGAGGCAGAGGCAGGAGTCCCAGCTGGGGACAGGTAGTGGAAGTGAGGGGCCCAGATCAGTGTGCAGTGCAGGCTACATAACCAAGGAGGTGTACAACCTTCCAGTAAACTACCACCTACGATATGAGTATGCAGCAGCATAGGGCAGGAGACAGCACAAGAGCAATGGCTCATTACGTGCTAATGGCTTTTACAATACTAATGAATGGCTTAATGGAACAGGAAGAGGAGGGCGAGCCAGAAATGTACGTTTCGCCCTTCTCGAGCCAACGTGTTACTGGGAATGGTGGGGGAGAGGACTGGAGAAGAAGAAACACACCAGTTTTCTCTCATGCGCTTAGTTACTGTAAGCGCCATATAATAGAACTGCCATGATTTGGGGACATAGACCACGTCTGGGATTTCTCTGACTGACCCTCCACACACTCCCAACATCTCAAAACATAACCATAATCCCCATCCATGATAACAAAAAGTACTGGGGGTTGGGAGTGGCAATTAGGAATCACCTAGCATCTGTGTGGCTTAGTGGGAAGACCATTGGACTGGGAGTTAATTAATAGCTCTGCCACTGGCCTGCTGGGTGAACCTGGGCAAGTCACTTCACACCTCTGAGACTCAATTTCCCATCTGAAAATGGTGTAATGATGTAAAGATCTTTGAGATCCACTGAGGAAAAAGTCTTTTTGTTATTACCTAGCCATAGCATTGTATCAACTGCAAACCTAAGTGAGAACTACAAATGCCTAAATAACCACTCTTACCAACAAAATTTCTTGCTGTTAAAAAAAAAAACAAAAAAAACAAAAAATCACAACAACCCCCCACTCCCAAGTAATTCACTGAAAAAAAAAAAAAAAAACCACTTTGTTAATGCAGAACTAAGGTTGCCCAGAGGTATCTCATACCCTTCCAGCACGTCAAGTTTAGCAAAACTCTGACCTCTGAAAACTAGAAAATACAAAGTTAAGATACATGCCAATGCAACTTTAACTCTGCCTTTGTTGAGCAATGGCTCAATATGCTCATAGTACACATACTTATTACTCCTGTGGGGTTCTATGCCACTGTGTATGTGCAGAATTCATGTCCCTCACAGATTTCTTTGCTTCCCCGAAGAACAATGACTTTCTGACAGAGAAGCAAAGAGAAGCTGCAACAGCAGTCACACACCACTCCCTAGCTGCACAGGTACATAGTTTCAGGCACACAGAGCAGTTGGCGGAGAGGTCACTGCAGGGCTGGGGACACCCCAGCCAGTGGCTCCTACCCTGAGCCGGGATCCGCTGCTAGTCCCGGCTGGGCTCGAGGCAGGAGAGTCTGGGACTTCCTTTTCCTCTGCAAGGAGTGGCTGGGGCTGTGTCAGACCCACCCCCAGAAACCTCCCCCAGCTGCAGGAAGCTCAGCATCCTCCCCTGCTTCCTGTCCCATTGCTCCTCAGCTGCGGGGGGAGGGGTCACTGTATGGCAAGCTGCTCCCTCATCCACCCAACTCCTGTGCATCTGGACTCCCATACCCAGAAACCCCTGCCAAGCCTCACCCCGTACACCAGAATCCCTCTAGCCATCCATACCCAAACCCCACCCACTGAACCTCAAACTGTGCATCTGGAGCCCCCCTACACCCAGACCACCCCCTACTGAGTTTCCTGCACTCAAACCCCCACCCTGATGAGCCCCACCACCTTAGCCCCCACATCCAGACCTCTACACCACTGACCCCCAACTAGCTGCACCCAGACCCCCACCCCACCAAGCCCCACTCCCACAGCACCCAGACCCCCCTGCTGAGGCCCCCACACCCAGACCCCTCCGCTGAGCCCCAACCACCTTCACCTGGAAGCCCCTGCAGAGTCCCACTGCCCCTGCACCTTAAACCCCCCCCCCCCCCCCAAATGCATACAGCTAATCATAAACCCCATTCAACAGCATAATCCAGTTTCATGGACCTCAGATAAGGAGAGTGACAAGAACTGCAGGGAGGATGTGGGTTGTAGGGGAGAGAAGTTAGATAGGAGGAGACCCTCTTTCTATCATGAGGGATCTAGACAGACTTATGTGCAGTGCTGGGGAGGAGCTGATGATCATGGTATATGTATGTACCAGGGACATAGGGAAAGGTAGGAAAGAGGTCCTGGAGGTCAAGTTTAGGTCGCTAGGTAAGAGATTAAAGTCCAGGACCTACACAGCAGCATTTCCTGAAATGCTTCCAGTTTCACATGCAGGACCAGAAAGAGAGGCAGTACTGCAGGATCTCAATCTGTTGATGAGATGATGGTGTAGGGAGGAGGGTTTTAGGTTTATTAGGAAGTGGGGAACCTTTCGGGGAAGGAAAAGCCTATACTGGAAGGATGGGTTCCACTTAAACCAAAATGGAACCAGACTGCTGACATGTAAAATTTAAGAAGTTGTCGAGGATTTTTTAAACTAAGGGCTGGGTGAAAACTGACAAGGGAACAGCTTATTCCTCCAGCCCCTAGGGATGAATTTATTACTATATTCTATTAAAGGGGATAAGAAAGATGTTGGTAAAAGTACAGGTAGGAGCTAGTGAGGAAGAATCAAACATAAGAATCCTAGTTAAATGTAACACCCGAAGCTAAACAACTGAATACTGACAAAATGTACAAGTGCTTATATACAAATGCTAGAAGTCTAAATACTAAGAGAGGTGTACAGTGCCTGGTATTAAATAAGGATATTGATATAATAGGCATCATGAAAGTTTGGTGGAAGGAGGAGACATGGTAATAACAGAGTACAAAATATATAGGAATGACAGAGTAGGTCACGCTAATGGGGGAGTGGCACTATATGCAAAAGAAATCAGAGTCAAATAAAATTAAAAATCTTAAATTCATCAGACTGGGTCATAAATCCCTATGGATAGAAATTCCATGCTTGAATAATAAAAAGTACAGCCGTAGGAATGTACTACCAACTATCTGACAGAGATGGTGATTGTGAAATGCTCAGGGAGATTAGAGACGATAGAAAAAAAAAGAGAGCACTCAATAATAATGGGGGATTTCAACTATCCCCATATTGACTGGGTATGTGTCACCAAAGGAAGGGATGTAGAGATAAAATTTCTAGACACCATAGGTGACTTCTTCTTCGAGCAGCTTGTCCTGTAACCCAAAAGGGGAGAGAAAAATCTTGATCTAGTCCTACGTGAAACATAGAATTTGATCCAAGAGGTGAGTATAGCTGAACTGCTTGGCAGTGAATTTAATTGACTTTAACATCCTTGCAGAAGGAAAAATGCTGAAGAAACCACCACAGCAGCATTTAACTTCAAAAAGGAGGAACACCACAAAAATGAGGAAATTAAACAGAAATTAAAGTAACAGTCACAAGGGTGAAATGTCTTCAAACTGCCTAGAAACTATTTAAAAACACCATAATAGAGGCTCAAACTAGAAGTACACCCCAAACTTAAAAAACAAAAACTACACACACATTAGGAGGACCAGAAAAATTCAACCATGGCTAAATAGCAGAATAAGAGAGATGGTTAGAGGCAAAAAGGCATGGCAGGCCAAGTGTAAAAGTACAATAAGGCAGTCCAAGAAAGAATGTGAACTAGCTAAAGACACAAAAAGTAACAGTATTTTTTTTTAATTACATCAGAAGCAAGAAACCTGCCCATAGAATAGAATCTTAGAATCTCAGGGCTGGAAGGGACCTCAGGAGGTCATCTAGTCCAACCCCCTGCTCAAAGCAGGACCAATCCCCAACTAAATCATCCCAGCCAGGGCTTTGTCAAGCCTGACCTTAAAAACGTCTAAGGAAGGAGATTCCACCACCTCCCTAGGGAACCCATTCCAGTGCTTCACCACCCTCCTAGTGAAAAAGGTTTTCCTAATATCCAACCTAAACCTCCCCCACTGCAACTTGAGACTATTACTCCTTGTTCTGTCATCTGCTACCACTGAGAACAGTCTAGATCCATCCTCTTTGGAACCCCCTTTCAGGTAGTTGAAAGCAGCTATCAAATCCCCCCTCATTCTTCTCTTCTGGAGACTAAATAATCCCAGTTTCCTCAGCCTCTCCTCATAAGTCATGTGCTCCAGCCCCCTAATCAGTTTTGTGCCCTCCGCTGGACTCTTACCAATTTTTCCACTTCCTTCTTGTATTGTGGGGCCCAAAACTGGACACAGTACTCCAGATGAGGCCTCACCAATGCCGAATAGAGGGGAATGATCACGTCCCTCGATCTGCTGGCAATGCTCCTATTTATATAGCCCAAAATGCTGTTAGCCTTCTTGGCAACAAGGCACACTGTTGACTCAGATCCAGCTTCTCGTCCACTGTAACCCCCAGGTCCTTTTCTGCAGAACTGCTGCCTAGCCACTCGGTCCCTAATCTGTAGCAGTGCATGAGATTCTTCCGTCCTAAGTGCAGGACTCTGCAGTTGTCCTTGTTGAACCTCATCAGGTTTCTTTTGGCCCAATCCTCTAATTTGTCTAGGTCCCTCTGTATCCGATCCCTACCCTCTAGTGTATCTACCACGCCTCCCAGTTTAGTGTCATCTGCAAACTTGCTGAGAGTGCAATCCACGCCATCCTCCAGATCATTAATGAAGATATTGAACAAAACCGGCCCCAGGACCGACCCTTGATTTTAGCAAAGCTTTTGATACGGTCTCCCACAGTATTCTTGCTAGCAAGTTAAAGACGTATGCGCTGAATGAATGGACTATAAGGTGGATAGAAAGCTGGCTAGATTATCGGGCTCAACGGGTAGTGATCAATGGCTCCATGTCTACTTGGCAGCCGGTATCAAGCCCATCATAGGATTCTCCCTCAGCTACCTGGAGTGCCGCACTGCCTTGCTTCCATTACCTCACAATCATAAACGTGCCGAGGGTGTTTCCCTTTCACCAAGGGTACCTTTCATTCCACAACTCTTTTTCAAACAGACCAAGTCACAAGCAAATTGCAGCAGAAACTCTCCACACAACTTCTCTTCTTCACACAGATCACTCCCTGAGTTTCTTGATGACCTCCTGAGGTCCCTTCCAACCCTGGTATTCTATGATTCTGGTATTCTATGATTCTCGCTCTGCTTCTTGTTCCTACCAATTACTACCAATTGTATCAATAGCTTGGTAATTACCACTCAGGTGCTCATAATCCCCCAACAGAAAGTAGTTAACTGTTTCCAGACTTTTCTGTACAGCAGCAATGTCAGTGATCAGGGTGCTGCTGCTAGTACTCTGTCAAACAGTTAGTGGACAATGAGGTGCTAAAGATGCACTCAAGGAAGACAAGGTCATTATGGAGAAGGTACATGACTATTTTGCATCAGTCTTTACTGCAGAGGATTCTTTTTAGGAGACAAATCTGAGGAACTGTCCCAGATTGAAGTGTCAATAGAGGAGGTTTTGGAACAAACTGATAAATTAAACAGTAATAAGTCACCAGGACCAGATGGTATTCACCCAAGAGTTCTGAAGGAACTCAAATATGAAACTCCACAATTACTAACTCTGTATCAGATGACTGGAGGATAGCTAACGTAATGCCAAAGGCTTCAGAGGCAATCCTGACAATTACAGGCTGGTAAGTCTAACTTCTGTACTAGACAAATCGGCTAAAAGAATAGTAAAGAACAGGCAGGCTCAGTGGGACCCCAAGCACATCAGGTGGCACCCCGGAAGGGGGGTCCAACCCATCACAGTGGTGCAGCGAGCAGGGTCGTGTGCACAGCTTATTGCTCTGAGACACTGGTGGTGATTTTAACTGTGTCGGCCAGGGAACAGACAAAGTGATTACTGGTTTGTTATTTTCTGTTTGCTTATTTCGGGCAAGGGAAGTAGGAGCAGAAAAGTAGGAAAATGAGTGCAAGTAAAGCTACCAAAAAGTTGGAGCTCTACAGATTGCAGATAGAAGAAAGCAAAAAAAGATCACAAAAGATGTATGGAATTCCAGGAAGCAGAATAAGCCAGACAAAAAGCAGCCCATGAGAGGGCCATGGAAACCCAGAAGCTAGCCATGGAACTGAGACAGCTAGAGGCTGATAAAGAAAGTGAAGCCTGGAAGCTAGCAATGGAGGAGTGTGACAACTCTGTATTTCGGGGGAACACCCTGCACCCCCATGTTCTTCCTTATAATATGATTGTGTGATATCCAATGCAAAGTTTGTCATGTCGGGTGTCTTTTGAAGGCTCATGGTGCACTGAGCATTGTTGTTTATAGAGTTATGAGACTGAAAATGTGTCCTCATGGCTTAAAACAAGCCCAGACAAAACTCTCCAGGAACAGAGGGGCGGTTCACACCTCATCAGGACACGTATGGGACAAACCCAGCCCAGCCTCACAGGAACAAAGGACACTGGCCTAGGCAGCAACAAAGGATCTGTTGGACTCTCGAGTAAGTCAC
>NW_020675271.1:0-1016 GCF_002925995.2 Terrapene triunguis
CAAGCTGATCAATGCCAGACACGCTGGCTCCTTCCCTGCCTGGCAGTCCTGCAGTTGCTTCCCGCACGCCGGGCTGGGGCAGTTGGGACTGCCGGGGGTGGCCTTGGGGGGCTGGAAGGGAAGTGGGGGGGAGGTCAGAAGGATCTCAGCCCCTGGGGCCCAGAGCTGATGGGAGGGGGGCTCATTCCCAGCACCGAGGGGTTTCTCTTAGCATGACTGTCCCGGGGGATCGTGGGAGATCTTGAGAGCGAGGCTGTGCAGGGGTGTGGCGGGGCGACGACTCACCGGCACGGCACCTCCTGCTGGTCGGCCTGGGAATTAGCTCTCCAGCTCTGCAGACCAGTGTCTCGCCTGCCACTGGTCCCTCCCACCCCCCAGTGCCCCTTTACATCAGGAGTTCTGCCCCTGCAGTACCCCACAGTCTGGCTGGGTCTCCCCTCCCCAGGGAACCCCCAACCCCCTATCCCCATCTTGTCTCAGTCTGTGGCTACTGCCAGTCACCATCTAGCCCCCGCTCCCTGGGGCGGACAGCAGTAGAATTGCCACTCATCACCGGCCAGGGGGTTTTGGACAAGCTGCCTCTGGCCTATATCTGGGCTGCCCCTCTGCAGCTCTAGTAGGCCCTTCCTTCGGCCTGCAGCCTGGGGCTTTGCTAGGCTGGAGCTCCCCAGCTCCCTGGCCCTTCCCCAGCACTGCTCCACCCTAGGTACCCTCCTCAGCTTCCCAGACAGCCAGGTCCCTCCTGCATCTCAAGTGTGGGTTGGGGGTAATAGGAGCCTATATAAGAAAAAGCCCCAAATATCGGGACTGTCCCTATAAAATCGGGACATCTGGTCACCCTACCTCAGCGCTGGTATGAGGCTCAGGGCCCCAGGCTCGGGACTGAGCGAGAGCCAGCCGCCCCCAGAGGCTGCTGAACGTGGGCTGGGCTGGGGTCCAATCCCCCCAGGACGTCCCCCCTCGGTCACAGCCTCCGCTGTCAGGCCACAGCCACGGACCAGGCCTGACCGGACCCC
>NW_020675272.1:0-1478 GCF_002925995.2 Terrapene triunguis
CCCCCGACCCCTGGGCGTGACTGGGCCGGGCGGGTTTTCTGGGGTCACCAGGGGTCTGCCCTGCTTCGCAGCGTAGCTTCGGCTCCGGGCGGGCCCCACCGCCCACCTCCCCGGCCGAGGTCTCTGGGACTGGTGCAGGGGACGAGTCGGTCTCGGCTAGTGCAGAGTGGGGGGAAGGCCTCTTCCACGCCCCCCAACTCTCCCAATCATCACCCGAACATCCCCCTCTCCTGATCAGCCCTCGCTTGGCTTCCCCCTTCTCACCCCCCACCCCGCTGTGGGTCAGCTGGTGCACACCTGGGGCTCCTTAGCAGCCGGGGCCCTACAGGGTGTGAGGCAGCAGCAGGAGCCTGATGTGCTGGCCAGGCACAGACGCCCCTGCTCCTCGCGATCCGTTCCCCTGCCTGGGACTCAGGGCTGGGAGGTCCCATCTGCTCCATCGCTGTGAGACGTCCCATCCACGGCCCCCACGGCACCCCTTGCGCTGTCCAGCCTCAGCCCCACCCCCCTCTGTCCATCCATCCTTCGCTGGACACCCCCCTCTGTCCATCTGTCCTTCCTTGGATGGCCCCCTCTGTCCGTCCATCCATCCATCTCCCGCTGTCGTCCTTCCCCGGATACCCCCTCTGTCCATCCATCCTCGGAAACTCCCCTCTGTCCATCCATCCATTTATCCCCTCTATCCATCCATCAATCCCCCTCTGTACATCCTTCCCCGGACACCCCCTCTGTCCATCCCAGGCTGCATCTGTCTCTCTAGCGTCTGTCTGTCCTTCTGTCTGTCTCTCTGTGTTGTCCCCGGAGCTGCCTGGCACATGCCCCCTCTTCCCAGGCCAGGCCCAATTCCGGGCAGCCTCATTCCGGCCTCTGTTCTGTGCAACAACACGGGATTGTGGGGTGGGTTTGGGTCTAGCCACGTCTTTCTGGCCACTCGGGCCGTACGCCCACCCCCACCACCTGGCCGCACCCCCATCGTCGAGGGAGGGGGCTTTCCCTCTGCGCCCCCTCCTGGCCAGGCGTGGCCCTGCAGATGCGCCCCACTTTCCCTACCCCCGGCTGGGGGCAACCAGGGGGGTTGCTTAGAGCTGGGCAATGAGATGCCAAACTCTCAAATGACCGTGGGTCTCCTTTCGAGGCTGGGCCTTGGGTCCCAGACCTGGGGAGGGTGGGGGGTGACACGTGGATCTTTTGGGGCCCAGGCAGGTCACTATGTCAAAAGCCCCCAACCTCCTCGGAGCGGGCGAGTCAGACCCCTGGGAAATCTTGGGGTTTAGGGTCCAGTCTGGCTCCTGTGATGTGATGTCTAGTTGGTGTGAAGGAGAAAACCTCTCCCAGCTGCAGCACTTCTGCTGCTTGACACCGCAGAACTTGGTCCCTAGAGTGGCTTTTCGGACGAGAATTTGGGGCCCCTTGAAGAGCTTTGGGGTGTGTGTGTCCCCTTTGCACCCCCAGGAGCTCCCTATAACACAGCCCATGCC
>NW_020675273.1:0-1261 GCF_002925995.2 Terrapene triunguis
TGAAGAGGGTAAGTGCATCCTCAATGGGGACGGTTGACAAAGACGGCTGGAGGTGAAGGTAACGTTGTTGCAGGAGCGAGAGACGGGGGTCAGGGGGAATGTGATATTTAATTTCCCCGACATAGTCGGCAAGAGACAACTGGAGGGTGGCACTGCAAGAGACAGCGCATTCCCAGTCTTTAGCCGGGATGGGGACAATAATGGCAGCGGGGTCGCAACCCAAGAGGGTGCGGGACCGTTCCCGCACTTTAAAAATCAGCTCTGCGGCCTGTTGAGGGAGTGTTTGGATAGTATGCGGAGGGGAGTGGGTCAAATAAATCCATTCAATTAAATGGAGACGCGCTGCCGCCCCCTCCTGGGCGAGGACAGCTGTCGGTTGTGAAAGTGTGGGAAGCAAAATGGCAAAAAGGGGCTGTTCCCTTTCTTGGCGGTCGACCCACACTTGGGCCAGGGTACGATTAATGAGGGTGACCGCTTGGCGCTGTTCCTGGGAAACGGAAATGATATCCCCGGGGAGGCGGCCCTGCCGAAGGCCAAAAAAAAGAGGGGACAGCATGGAGGTAGTCAGAGGGCAAAAAGGGCGAATCCAATTGAGGGACCCTAATAACTGTTGGAGCTGTACAAACGTAAGAGGGTTGGGCAGCGCCAACTCGGGACAAACCGGGCGGGCATATGACTGGAGCATACGGTGACCGAGATACAAAAAGGGTGGCTGACGCTGGATCTCGTCCGGCGCAATAACTAAACCATACATTACAAGCTGGTGGCGCAGTTCGTCCAGCCAGTCATCAGGAAGGATGGGGTGAGCCACCAGGATGTCGTCCATATAGAGATAGATTAAAGCATCTGGGTGTGCTGTGCGAAACGGCCGTAAGGCTTGCGCAACAAAATATTGACATAAGGTGGGGCTGTTCAACATGCCATGAGGGAGCACATTCCACTGATAGCGTGGAGTGGGCTGGGAATGATTTAAGACCGGAACGGTAAAGGCAAAATGCGCCCGGTCCTCAGGGTGCAGGGGGATGGTAAAAAAAACCAATCTTTTAAATCTATTACAAATAACCGATAATCACAGGGAATAAGATTGGGATTGGGGGTACCACACTGCAGGGGACCCATAGGCTGTATAATTTTGTTAATGGCGTGAAGATCCTGCAAGAGGCGCCACTTGCCAGATTTCTTTTTAATCACAAACACGGGGGTATTAAAGGGGCTAGTGGACTCCTCCAAATGCCCTGCCCGTAGCTGGTCACTGACCAAG
>NW_020675274.1:0-1252 GCF_002925995.2 Terrapene triunguis
AGTGCCAATTTGTAAGCCAATAATCTCTAGGTAGTTGCAGTTTCTCAATGTGGTGAATTTCCAGGTCTCTCCATTGCAAAGGGGGATGCCAGCCCACAATGAGGGCTGGATCAGGCCCTGGCAGCTGTGCTGGGTGCAGATAAAGGCAGCATTTTAGCTCTCTAAGTGGAATCTGGGTGGGTATTTATGGCCCTTATTGTGTGGGGTTGATGTCACGGTTATTGTATCCTATTCTACTCACTGATCGCTTGGGCCTAGGAGGCGTCAAAGTGACTATAGGCCCCTCAGGACTTGAACGTTTTTGTTGCAGCTTTGCCAACATGAGCCTATGCTAGAAATCCTCTTTCGAACTAACCCGAATGGGTGGCCAGCCGCTGCTAAATACAAGCTATCCTGTCACACCGTGGGGGACACTGGAACTGGTCAGACCTCGCTGTTGGTCATCTGCTGGGGGAAAAGGCTGGGAATGCTCCTGAATGGAGCTGTGCAAGGCTCAGTCAGGGCATGTCTAAATCACTTTCTTTTCAGTCTGTGAAGTGTTGAATTTCAGAATCTCTGGGAGCCGCTTTTTCCCTTCCTGCAGGAGGAGACCTGAGCTCCAAGCTGGTGCGATAGGCTGCAGGGAAGGCAGGAAGGGAGAGGCAAACAGTCTGTGGCTCAGGAATGCACTGCCCTTATCTCGCTCTCTTGCAATCCTGGGGAATAACTCTCCAGAGTTTGTGCCTTGCTCGCTTACTCACTCTCTGCCCTGGGTGGAGCTTCACTCTGGCCTGTCTGAGGTGCCAGTGAATCAGGCTTCAGGCACGTCAGGGGGAGAGAGAGAGCCCAGAGCGAGACCCACCACCTGCGCTGGCTCACCTGGGAAGGTAGGAAAAGTTTAGGCTTCCTAAATTACTTACTCTGAGGGTCTCAGGGGACTCACTGGGGCTCTGGCCCTGGAGAGAGCAAGCCAAAGGCTGCAGGTGAGGGGGAGCTTGGGAACCAGGGACTCTCCCAGTTCGCAGTCGGGGTGAGTTGCCTCTGGCGGTTGCTGCAGTCTCTAAGACAGCCATTCTTCCACAGTTTATGAAGTATTAATCTGGGGGGGGAAGCCCAGCAGTGGAGATAATCTCAGCAGGGGAAGATCCTAGCAGACTGGATGGCAGGGAAAGGGGATCGCAGCAGAGACTAACCAAAAACGCTTGTTGGGGGAAAGAGGGTCCCTGTAAAGACTGCGTGGGGAGGGGGGTTGTTTGCGGAGGGATGCTGTTCT
>NW_020675275.1:0-1065 GCF_002925995.2 Terrapene triunguis
ATGTCCAACCAAAACCTCCCATGCTGCAATTTAAGCCCATTGCTTCTTATCCTATCCTCAGGGGCTAAGGAGTACAATAATGTCCCCTTTCAATCGCCTCTTTTCCAGACTAAACAAACCCACTTTTTCTATCTTCCCTCATAGGTAACTTTTTCTAGACCTCTAATCATTTTTCTGGCTCTTCCTTGGATTTCTCCAATTTGTTCACATCTTTCCTGAAATTTGGCACCCACAACTGTACACAATACTCCAGCGTAATCTGTGTGGAGTAGAGTGGAAGAATTACTTCTCTTCTCTTGCTTACAACACTCCTGTTAATACATCCCAGAATGTTTTCTCTTTTTGCAATAGTGTTACACGGTTGACTCATGTTTAGCTTGTGATCCACTATGACCCCTACATCCCTTTCTGAAGTACTACTTGCTAGGCAATCATTTCCCATTTTCAATGTGTGCAATTGATTGTTCGTTCTTAAGTGGAGCACTTTGCATTCATCCTTATTGAATTTCATCCTTCCTAAATGCTCCTATGAAGAGTATTAATTTTGCAGATTTCCTTGAAGGCCAAGAAATGTAGGCCACATCAGTCATAGTTTGGGGCAGAGAGCAAATTCCAAACCCAAAGATTCCCTTGCAGATGACATCCTGCTAGCAGCCCCCTCTTATACCAACACAGCTCCATATCAGGTGCTAGCACTGATCTCAACTTCAACACTATGGCACAGTCTTTCAGGAAAGTAGGTCCAAGCCATATAGGGTTTTATAGATCAAAAAACAAATCAGACGCCACCCATTAATCTATAGTCAACCAGTGCATACCATGGGATGTTCTGTTTTAAATCTCTCGTGTTGAAGATGGATGAATAATTGAACAGTCATTGAAAGAGGGAACTGGATCTTGAGACTCCCAGCTCCTAGGTGGGTGACCTAACCACCAGCTATAAAGCTATTCTCTTTCTTTGGCCCAATGACTATTTCAGTATTTATCCAAATTGGAAAGCTTCAACAGGAGGGACTGATTTCAGAGTAGCAGCCGTGTTAGTCTGTATCCGCAAAAAGAACAGGA
>NW_020675276.1:0-1745 GCF_002925995.2 Terrapene triunguis
CAAGCCAGCTGATTGCCCCGGGCAGGAGGGAGGGGGGAGGAGGCTCCCCCTCCCTCCCCTGCCTCCTGCCCGGGGCAATCAGGTGGCTTGCGGCATTTAGAAGGGAGGGGGGAGGGAGGGAGGAGGAGCGAGGATGCAGCCTGGGAAGTAAAAGGGGAGGAGGTGTGGGGGAAGAAGAGGCAGGTGAAGGATGGGGGTTTGGGGGAAAGGGTGGTGTGGGTGGGCTGAGGGTTGAGCCCCCCACCCTTGGTGCTTGCAGAGTAGGGGAAGCTGCCGCTGCTGCGCAATGTGCTTCTCCTAGCCTACAGCACCTTCAGCCTCCTTGCCTGCCTCATCTCCAGTGCCAGTGGGCTGTGCCTGTGTAGGGTAAGGCAGGGGCACTTCCCAATTATAGTACAGTACCTGTATTAAATTGCTTGTTTAAAATGTATATAATGCCTTTTGTCTGGCAAAAAAAAATTTCCCTGGAACTTAATCCCCCCATTTATATTAATTCTTATGGGGAAATTGGATTCGCTTAACATCATTTCACATAAAGTCGCATTTTTCAGGAACATAACCACAATGTTAAGTGAGGAGTTACTGTACCTATCAGGCCCCCATTACTGTACTTTCTGAGAGCCTCACAATATCGAATGTATTTATTCTCACTACGGGAGGCAGGGCAGTGTTATTACCCTCATTTAACAGATAAGGAAACTGAGGCACGGACAGCCTAAGGTCCAGGTCCTCAAAGGTATTGATGCACCTAACTCCCACTGACTGGCCTCATGGTCCCTGCATCCAGCCACAGTTGTTCTTAAATCACTTAGGTTTAAACTGGGTGGAAATATAATTAATTAGGGTAAAAACTGCACCTAAAAATGAGCTTCACCAACAAAGATGCAGCTCACAGAGGCTAAAAGTTCCATCCTTATGCTGTATCTGGAGCATTGCATGCTGGGATCTGTAGTCACTCTGTACTCCATAGGCTGGACCTATGAGAGGGGAGGCAACCCACTGTTTCTCTGCAAGTGAGATGTGGCCCTTAGGCATGGGTGGTGTGTGAGCCGCCTGTTTGGGAAGGCTAGACCCCGGCACCGGCCCTCCTCCGGCCCTTCCTCCCACCGGAGCCCTGAGCCTGCACCTCTGACTGCCAGCCCCCCTGCACCAGCCCTGGGCCCCTGCAGCCGGCTAACCTGAGTGCCCCCAGCCCTAAATTGTTGGGCGCCGCAGCCCAGGCATCCCCAGCCCCGGAGCACCAGGTGCCGCGGCCCCAGTGCCACCAGCCCAGGAGCGCCGTGTGCTCTGGCCCAAGCGCCTCAAGCCCCACCAGGCCCACAGCTGGGGGGCACCCAGTCGCTTCAAGTCCCGAGCTGCAGGCCAGCCCGTGCTAGCCCCAGCCCCCCTGGGGAAGTGGAGCAGCTTGCGTGGGCTGTGGCCAGGGGGAAGTGGCGGGAAGCAGGACAGGGTGCGGGACGGAGAATGAGTGTGGCCACGCCTGGCTGTTTGAGGCGACTCAGGCTCCCCTGGCCAGCCATACCCGCTGCCCATGCTCTTAGGCAAACCCGGCTGCCCTTGAGGAACTGAGCAAACAAATTGGACAAATTTTGTGCTTCATTGCTCACCCTTCTGCCTGTCCGTCCCAGGCTATCCTACATCATTGGCAAGGACACCTGGATCGAGAAGTGGCCCAACGAGGACGAATGCCGGAACCCGGATTTCCAGAACCTCTGCCAGGATTTCCTTGAGTTCTCTGAAGCCAT
>NW_020675277.1:0-1742 GCF_002925995.2 Terrapene triunguis
ACACAACCTGGAGCCTTTATAATCTAGTAGGTCAGCATATAGAAACAAACACTCCCAGTTCAGTCTGGAGACTCCTGATTTTCTTGTGAAGCCACAGACAGAATTTATTTGGAGACTTGATGCATCAAAGGGTTTTGTTTTGTTTTATTTTTTGTTGTTTTTTAAAGGAAAGACTTGGGTAACACTGGCCACCTAAATACTTAGATAGCTAAGAACCTTGTGATTATTTTACAATAACATAATGCAAAATCACATAGGATGACATGTTGCTGCAACCAGGAGGAATCTCAGTTTTATACTCTAAAAAGTTGACAAATCTAGTATATCACTGATTTGGTGAGTGCCTGTTTAGGAAAAAAAAAACCTGACTATATACACATTTTAAAAAGTCTTCCTCCATCATACGTTTCCTCCATCATTGGCCTTAAGGCACTTTTCTAAGGGGCAGAGACCTGTCCATTCCCTCATTTAATGTCTTCATGCCTTCTTTGGGGTGTGGAGCACTCCTGGCATTGCTAGTCAGCCTACTCACTTGTTGTAAGTTGTTTGGGTTAAACCTTGTTAGAGTTTGTGCCATAACTTCTGTCTTTCATTTAGGATGAATGTAAGAAAGTGACTGAAATAATAGCAGCCTCCAAACCCAAATCATAGGCAGATGTCTGCTATTAAAATAAAGAGAAATGCAAAGGCTGCCCAGAAATTTGAATGAACTGGGCAGAGGGGCTTGCTAGGTATTGCCTGACCAGAGGGATAAGTGTGTGTTTAAGTAAGAGAAGCAGGAAACATTACACAGAGAAGGACACAGCTGGAGCCTAGACAAGCACAGTGTGTGAATCTGAAAGAAGCCTACAGAGGTGCCTTCTGAGTCAAGTGCTGGTTAAAGAGGCTTGGGACCCTAAGCAAAGAAACTGACCCTTGTCCTGTGTCCAGAGAAGCAGGGCTATGTACATTCTTTATAAATAAATAAGCCTGCATTAAAGAAATAGCTGACTCTATTAACAATTTCTCATCCTAACTGGAACAACCCACAACCCCCGGAATTTGACTAACCATTTGGGTAGAAATCCACTGGAACTTTGTGGTTGCCTCTTAGAGGGTATGTGGGGGTAGCAGCTCCGTGTACCTCTACTACATCCTTATGGGGGCGGATATAATAACACACATTTCTAAATAGCCAAAAAAGCCCATGAAACCCCAACCAAGAGTTGACCATACTGAGAGGCTTCAGGCAGCTTGAAGGAAGAAGTCACACTGCCCTGGTGCCTGTATTCTCCCGTTCCTAAGAATTTTGAGTCCATTCAAGCAGATACTCAACTCAGATAAAATCAGCTCAAATCAAATTTGCTCCCCTCTGCATGACTTATACAGAGAGGATACTATGGCCTAAAGTATCAGCCTGGAAATTCAGCATTCACTCTGATTTCCTTATATTTGTATATTTATATCAGGTGCCTGTCTTTGTTCAGTAGTAATGTTTACTGGAGCCATAAGGGGTAATGATGGCACAGTGAAGACCGTGTGATATCTTATACTACAAGGGCAAGTAAGAAATGAATAAAAGTGAGCCAGGAGGAAAGGGTAATAGGGAAAATCAAAAGGAGGAAGTAGCCTTATAGGGAAAGAGTGGGGGAGGGAGGAGGAAGAAGAACAGGAATGAGCACTGGGGAAAAGGAGGTAGGAGGACAGAAGATTTCTCACATGACCAGGGCCGGCTCCAGGGTTTTGGCTGCCCCAAGCAGCCC
>NW_020675278.1:0-3050 GCF_002925995.2 Terrapene triunguis
ATTCCTTCATCAGCCTCTGTTATGGCAGACACAGTTACTTGAATTGGCTCGTTAGCACCACAGAAAGTAATTTTCCCTCTGTTGATATTCACCCCTTCTTGTCAACTGTTGAGAATAGGCCACTTCCACCTTGATTGAATTGGCCTCGTTAGCACTGACCCCCCACTTGGTAAGGCAACGCCCATCTTTTCATGTGCTTGTAATATATATACTGCTTACTGTATTTTTCACTCCATGCATCTAATAAAGTGGGTCTTAGCCCATGAAAGCTTATGCCCAAATAAATTTGTTAGTCTCTAAGGTGCCACAAGCACTCCTCGTTGTTTTTACAACTACTGATGAAATAAATGGGAAAAAATCCCATTGTCTTAGAGGGAAGTGGATCAGGTTCCTAGTGGGGTTTCTGTTGGTCTCTGGAAGAAAATTAAAGCTACTTTTCTTTGGGATGAATCCTCCCTAGAGTGCAAAGGGTCATCCTGGGGCAGGAAGGTGTAATTAGCAGTACTTTGTACTACCACTAGTGCATCCAATTCATTGCTTTATGCTTGCTGGAACAGGGCTAGGACTGTGAGAGGGAGTAGAAAACAAAGTCTGGATCTGTGCTTTGCTGCAGAAAGAAGGAAGCAAACAAGGGACCAGCACATTGACTTGTAATTCAGATAATAAGGAAAGTAACTGCTGTCTATTTCATAGAACAGACAAAATTAGCATAACAAGAAAAGATTGGTTTCTAAGAATGGAGAGTAAATTATATATATAAAGCATTGACGTGAACCCTCTCCAACTTCATTGAGTTTAAGCCAAGAAGAAATAGCAATTGCAAAATGGGAGTTATCTTTTAAAATCTGTCCCTAAGACTCCTGCTTTGAAATCAGATTCTCACATAAAAAACGGTGGCATTTACTCCAACAAGTAGCTTCAGGCACGAAATTGCACCCACAAAACTGAACAAGACTTTTCATTATCATGACCTTTATGTTTCAAAGCTTCCGAGAGAGCATTAGAGTGGAGAATAGAAAATAATCAAAACTAAAAAGTACTTTAATGTCAATTTGCATATGCATTTGATGAAGAACAGATCTTCTGAGAGATTTGCATGTTTTTGTTTTGATTACCTTACTTATGTGCTTTGTCTCATTTATTGAGCCTTCTAGAATTGCTTTTGGAGCTCAAGCAGGTGAAGTATATATTTTTTTCTAGTTTCCTGGTAATGGCCATGATTTAAGTAACTGGAATGAAACTGCTCACATTCAAAATATATAATGGACAGAATATAAAGCTAATAGCCAATATCATCTGCCAAAATTATTCCTTTGCAGGGCATATGTAAGTTGTCAAGTTGTTGAAGCACTGAAACTAGTAATAACAGTTGAAGCATAAAAATTATAACATCCAGCCTTTCATTTCCAATCTGATTTTATGAAGGAGGCATCTATCACTGCCATTAAATCATGTTAGATCATAATCTTTAGGGCCAATTTAATTCAAATTTGTGTGCATTAAGACAGACAACTTCAGAAGTTGTACACGGCAAGTGTTGTTTAGTGAACTAACAAACAGAACATTAATAGAGAAGTTCATCTTCAGCAGCACAACTAATGGGGAAGTTTTCCATTTTATGATCCAGTGGCACTTAGACACATGATGATAGGCACCTCAGAAATACCTCAGCCAGCCAGCCAGATATAGGGGGCCAGATCCTGATTCAGCTACACTGGTGTAAATCCACAGTCATTTTATTTACATAAATACACTGTTGTCACTGAGATCCATAAAACCGCCTTCTGGTAGGGCTCACTGTCACCGTGCATCGGTGTGGGTCACAGCTAAGAATGCCAAATTCAGGACAAACTGATGAGAAATGGGACAGACTCAGCCCCAAACTGATGGTTATTCTATCGTTAGATTGTACCGAGCCAGTAACAAAAGTGAGCTTTTGTCTCACCACACTGGTCAACAAAAAGTGAAAACTGCAGTCTCCTTAGGCATTCCAGCCCTTGGCTCACCACCCAGCCACTGGACTTTATGATGAATGGTTACTGAAAACCAATTTCAGCAGATATAGGGTCCTTCCAATCCCAAGGGATCAGCCACTTATCTGGGTCATACATTGACCTGGCTCTTACCTAATAAATACGCTGATGACAATCCTTTAGTAACTAAAAACTAAAGGTTTAATAATAAAAGAAAAGAAGAAGAGAGATATTAATGATTAATAGCTCATATACATAGAAATGATTTTTTTACTGTTCACAGATCAAGATCATACCAGTGATGGAATAAACTGCTCACTTGCAAAAGTCACTCTGAAAATTACCCTAGCATATTGGGGGTCATGACTTCTTCTTCAAAGCTTCCTTGTTAGAAATACAGTCCAGAGAAACGAAGCAGGAAATGAAGAGCAAATGGAGATGTTTCAGGGGTCTTTTATATCCTCTGCCATGTGCATGAACTGTTACTGTCTCAAACAAAGCTCACAGCTTCTGTTTGTGGAAAGTTACTGGCCCAAGATGAATTCCAGGGTCACCTGAGCATATCACATATCCTTACATGCTTTGATGACTCACAGGGGGTGGCCAATGGTCCCTGGAATTCTGAGGGATCCACAGGAACAGCTATCTCGGCAGGAGGCGTTTCTTTTATGGCCCATTGTGAGAGTTAAGTGTTCCTAATTGACATGGGTAGCTATCTGGCTTTGATGTAAATCTTATCTGGTGGGTGTTACCCAGGAATACAACACATATATAAGATGCAAATCCATGGCCAATATTCATAACCTTAGGTACAAAGATGATACATGCATATACACGGGATAATCATACTGAGCAAATCATAACTTTCCCATTAATACCTTACATGACATACTTTGTACAAGATTTGTTGCAATTGCATAGCAGTGGTAATAGCAATGACATAAATGGCCATATTCAATTATACAGCATCACACTCATTCAACATGAAAACTAGTTGTATCATAGGGTCCTGTGGCACCTTTAAGACTAACAGAAGTATTGGAGCATAAGCTTTCGTGGGTAAGAACCTCACTTCTT
>NW_020675279.1:0-3502 GCF_002925995.2 Terrapene triunguis
AAGTGGCATAGCCTCTAGTGCAATGGGTCTGACAAAGATGGGGGTGGTCGGTCTTAATGGGGTCAAGACAATTGTTTCAGGGGATGAGAATGGCAGTGAATCTGGAGTTTCATAAGAAGGGAACCACCAATTTGAGTGGGAAGGCCTGGTAGCATGAGTAATCTCATGTATAACTATTTTAGGGGAGAAATGTTTGATTTTATTTGACCAGCATTACTTTTGCAATCCATTTCCTTGCTTATCAGGTTAAGTACTGTAAATGGCACATTGCAATCAGACACAGCATTTCCCAAATTATCTCCCATCCAGGAAGGTGCTCCAGCAACCCCTGGAAACAGAATTTGCTTCTGCTGTCACTATTCTAAAAGAATGCACTAAGATGTATGGAAATGAATTATCCACTTTCTTTCTAGGATGTCAAGCTGTTGGGAACTGACATTTAACGCATCAAGTACTCTGTGTACATTCTATACCTAGTAGGCACACTTCCACAACTTCATCAACAAGTTATGGTTCACAGTGCTGATGTGACTGTAACATACTGTCAGATGATGTTTACTGCAACAGCTTCATGAAGATGGCTCAAAGCCAACGAGTGCAGAGAAGAGAGAAGTTTCTGTTCTTCAGATCAGTGAAAACTCAATCTAAACTTGAAGGAGAAAGTCCTACTTTATCACTTTTTTACGTGCCAAAGAAAAAAACTTTTTGTCGTGAATGACTGCATGCAACAAACCATCCTTGGGGATTTAATAATGGGAGCCTGTAATACTTTGCACTTCTATTGTGCTTTGCACCCTCAGATCCCAACACATTCTACAAGCATTAATCATTTACGTCCAACAGGCTCTGAGTGAGATAGGGAAGTAAAACTTCCCCATTTTACAGATGGGGGAGTTGAGACACAGTGAACATAAGTTTGTTGCTCGATCACCATTGGCAGAATTGGGAATAGAACCTAACTCTTCTTATTTCATGGCCCTTACAGTCTGCTTCAACTGTTTTCAAAGCTTAGACATTTGTTAATGGCAGGAGTTGGTAGGTAAGATCCCATGGGAAGCAAGTCTAAGAGGAAAAACAGTTCAAGAGTTGGCAGTTTTTCAAAGAGACATTATTAAGGGCATAAGAGCAAACCGTGTGGGAAAGATAGGAAGTATGGCAAGAGACCACTCTGACTTAACCAGGAGATCTTTAATGACCTGAAATTCAAAAAAGAGTCCTACAAAAAGTGGCAACTAGGTCAAATTACAAAGGATGAACATAAATAACATAAGTATGTAGGGGCAAAATTAGAAAGGCCAAGGGAGAAAATGAGATTAAACTAGCTAGAGACATAAAGGGTAACAAGCAAACATTCCACAAATACATTAGAAGCAAGAGGAAGACTAAGGACAGGGTAGGCCCGTTACTCAATTGGGGGGAGGACAATAACAGAAAATGTGGAAATGGCAGAAGTGCTAAATGACATTTTTGTTTCGGTTTTCACAAAAACATTAGTAGCGGTTGGACATCTAACACAGTGGATGCCAGTGAAAATGAGGTAGGATCAGAGGCTAAAATAGGGAAAGAACAAGTTAAAAATTACTTTGACAAGTTAGAGGTCTTCAAGTCACCAGTGCCTGATGAAATACATCCTATAATATTCAAGCAGCTGATTTAGGAGATATCTGAGCCATTAGCAATTATCTTCAAAAACTCATGGAAGACAGGAGACATTCCAGAGGACTGGAAAAGGGCAAATATAGTGCCAATCTATAAAAAGGGGAATAAGGACAACCCAGGGAATTACAGACCTGTCAGCTTAACTTCAGTACCCCCGAACGATAATGGAGCAAATAATTAAACAATCAATTTGCAAATACCTAGAAGATAATAAGGTAATAAGCAACAGTTAGCATGGATTTGTCAAGAACAGATAATGTTAAACCAACCTAATAGCTTTATTTGACAGGGTAACAAGCCTTGTGGATGGGGGGAAGCGGTAGATGTGGTACATCTTAATTTTAGTAAGGCTTTTGATACTGTCTCGCATGACTTTCTCATAAAAAAAAGGGGGAAATACCACCTAGGTGGAGCTGCTGGGGGGGGGGGGGGGGGGAGGGGTCGCGTAACTTGTTGGAAAACCATTCCCAGAGAGTAGTTATCAGTGGTTAACAATCAAGCTGAAAGGGCATAATGAGTGGGGTCCCACAGGGATCAGTTCTGGGTCCAGTTCTGTTCAATACCTTCATCAATGATTTAGATAATGGCATAGAGAGTACACTTATAAAGTTTGTGGAGGATACCAAGCTGGTAGGGGTTGCAAGAGTTTTGGAGGATAGCATTAAGATTAAAAATGATCTGGACAAACTGTAGAAATGGTCTGAAGTAAATAGGATGAAATTCAATAAGGACAAATGCAAAGTACTCCACTTAGGAAGGAACAATCAGTTGCCGATTGCCTAGGAAGGAGTACTAAAGAAAGGGATCTGGGGGTCATAGTGGACCACAAGCTAAATATGAGTCAACAGTGTAACACTGTTGAGAGGGGGGGAAAAAAGCAAACATCATTCTGGGATGTATTAGCAGGAGTGTTGTAAGCAAGACATGAGAAGTAATTCTTCCACTCTACTCCACGCTGATTAGGCCTTAACTGAAGTATTGTGTCCAGTTCTGGGAGCCAAATTTCAGGAAAGATGTAGACAAATTGGAGAAAGTCCAGAGAAGAGCAACAAAAATTATTAAAGGTCTAAAAAACATGACCTATGATGGAAGATTGAAAAAACTGGGTTTGTTTAGTCTGGAGAAGAGAAGACTGAGGGGGGACATGATAACAGTTTTCAAGTACATAAAATGTGTTACAAGGAGGAGGAAGAAAAATTATTATTTTTTTAATCTCTGAGGATAGGACAAGAAGCAATGGGCTTAAATTGCAGCAAGGGCAGTTTAGGTTGAACATTAGGAAAAACTTCCTATCAGGGTAGTTAAGCATTGGAATAAGTTGCCTAGGGAGACTGTGGAATCTCCAGCACTGGAGATTTTTTAAGAGCAGGTCAGACAAACATCTGTCGGGGATGGTCTTGATAATACTTAGTCATGCCATGAGTACAGGGAACTGGACCAGATGACCTCTCACAATCCCCTCCAGTCCTATGATTCTAGCTTTTGTGCACATTCCATATTTATCTGGATATTGCTAACAATGCAGAAATAAAATATTTTGTAGCTGTGCTCATACCCTGCAACCTTCCCAATTTTTATTTATGATTTTTGTTCTTTATGGATTTATCTTAATAACACTCACTTATTGACTAAAATCTGCTTTTTATGGCCTCTTAGATTGAATTGTTTGGAGGTCAAAAGAATAATTCCTTTAATAATGTACTTTCTGCCATTTCAGCAGTAGTACTTATGAAATCATCTTTCTTTTGCTGAGGTAATTTCCCTGTCTTTAGAATACTCCATTTCCCTTTTGCTCTGTTAAGCATATTTTAGTTAAAAGTGAATGGATTAGTCCCGTGTCACA
>NW_020675280.1:0-3079 GCF_002925995.2 Terrapene triunguis
CTTGCTAGTGACCAGCAGCCAACCCCTCCAGGCGCTGTTGTCACTCAGCACAACCGCATATGGACCCCCCACACCCAGCTACATTGCATGAATGCTCCCAGAGCCACTCAGGAATCACACAGAAAGGCACCACCTAGATTCCCCCTGCTCCCAGCACTGTACCCCAGGAATATACCGCCCTGCACTGCACAAGATGAGCAGTGCAAATTTATTAATTTGTTCACCACTTTATCAATGGAAAGTGGACTTACACCAGCCTTTGTAAAACCTGAGCAGGTTTACCACACACACTTCATACAAACTCACTGGTAAAGATAAACAGTAAAAGAAGTTTATTAAATATAAAGATAGAATTTAAGTGACTATAAGTGTTAGGCAAAAAGTCAGAGTAGTTACCAAAATAAAATAAAATATAAACACGCAGTCTAAACTCTCAACTCTATTAGATTGGGCAACAACTAGATCAAGCAGTTTTTCTCACCCCACTGGAAATTGCAGTCCACAGTACACAGATTTCACCCTTGAAATCTGGGCCAGTCCCCTCAGTTGGAATTTTCAGTTTTCTCAGTGTCCTGGTTGCTTGCAGCATAGTTGGGTGAAGGAGAAAGGCCAAGCATCATGTGGCCACTGTGTTCTGTTTTATACCCTCAGTTCCATGTGCTTGGGGAGCATAAGTCCAGGCATGTCTGGTGGGCATTGCTGAGTCCCTAAGCAAGGTTGAGCAATTCCCCTGGTGTGGCCTCGTGCAGGTGAGTCATTGAATTGCAGCTCCCTTGCTGGACAAGGGCTGGTGAAGTCTGTTCAACAGCACCCACCCGGATGTTGGTTACCTCCCTTGTCATTGTCTCTGTAGAGCCAGTATCTGGGCACCTCCCAAATCCACAGCATGTTTTAGTGACAACCATACAAGACAACTCTCGTAACTTCATAGGCATTAATGATATACATATTTAGATAGAAAAATGACTTTCAGCAAGATCATAGCCTTTCCCCTGATACCTTACAAGGCATGCTTTATATGTAAGATCACGATGATATAAAAATGAGGAATATGGGGGTTACAGGATGCTCCCCCAAGGTATAGAATGTCACACCAGGATATGGGGGTTTTCATAGATTCTAGGACTGGAAGGGACCTCGAGAGGTCATCGAGTCCAGTCCCCTGCCCGCATGGCAGGACCAAATACTGTCTAGACCATCCCTGATAGACATTTATCTAACCTACTCTTAAATATCTCCAGAGATGGAGATTCCACAACCTCCCTAGGCAATTTATTCCAGTGTTTAACCACCCTGACAGTTAGGAACTTTTTCCTAATGTCCAACCTAGACCTCCCTTGCTGCAGTTTAAGCCCATTGCTTCTTGTTCTATCCTTAGGCCTGGTCTACACTAGGAGTTTATGTCGAATTTAGCGCCGTTAAATCGAATTAACCCTGCACCCGTCCACACCACGAGGCTATTTAGTTCGACATAGAGGGCTCTTAAATTCGACTTCTGTACTCCTCCCCAACGAGGGGAGTAGCGCTAAATTCGACATGGCCATATCGAATTAGGCTTGGTGTGGATGGAAATCGACGGTAATAGCTCCGGGAGCTATCCCACAGTGCACCACTCTGTTGACGCTCTGGACAGCAGTCCGAGCTCGAATGCTCTGACCAGCCACACAGGAAAAGCCCCGGGAAAATTTGAATTCCTTTTCCTGTCTGGGCAGTTTGAATCTCATTTCCTGTTTGGACACCGTGGCGAGCTCAGCAGCACTGGCAACGATGCAGAGCTCTCCAGCAGAGATGGCCATGCAATCCCAGAATAGAAAGAGGGCCCCAGCATGGACTGATCGGGAAGTCTTGGATCTCATCGCTGTGTGGGGCGATGAGTCCGTGCTTTCCGAGCTGCGCTCCAAAAGACGGAACGCAAAGATCTACGAGAAGATCTCTAAAGCCATGGCAGAGAGAGGATACAGCCGGGATGCAACGCAGTGCCGCGTGAAAATCAAGGAGCTGAGACAAGGCTACCAAAAAACCAAAGAGGCAAACGGACGCTCCGGATCCCAGCCCCAGACATACCGTTTCTACGAGGCACTGCATTCCATCCTAGGTGCTGCCGCCACCACTACCCCACCACTGACCGTGGACTCTGAGGATGGGATATTGTCCAAGGCCGGTTCCTCGGACATGTTAGCGGACGGGGAAGATGAGGAAGGAGATGAGGAGGACAAGGCAGTCGACAGCGCTTACCAAGCTGATTTCCCCGACAGCCAGGAGCTCTTCATCACCCTTACAGAGATCCCCTACCAACCCTCCCCAGCATGTAACCTGGACACAGATTCAGGCGAAGGATCAAGCGGTAAGTGCTTTAAACATATTAACCTTTATTTTTTTACAAAACTTGAATATTAATACTAAGAACAATCTGTGAATCATGATTTCTTCCCCCTGGGCGCTTAAGTAATCAGTAACAACTATTTAAAAAAAATCAAACAGTGTCCGGTTGTGCATGATTGTGCTGCCCAAGCTGCTCCACTCTTTAGTCCCTGCTACTGCAGCTATATTAGAATGCTGTCTATATGTCCGGGGATAGAGCAGTAGTCCTCCACGGACATCTCCACAAAGCTCTCCTGCAGGTAATGGGATAGCCTGTTCATCAGGTTCCTGGGGAGAGCGGCTTTACTTGGTCCTCCGAAGTAGGAGACGTTCCCTCGCCAGGAGACAAGCAGGTACTCCGGTATCATTGCCTTGCATAGCATGGCGGCATAGGGCCCCGGTCTCTGCAGGCTTTCTCGAAGCATCCGTTGGATCTCGGTGTCCGGGATCCTCATGAGAGTAATGTCGCTCATGATGACCTGCTTTGAATTAGGTAGGGGACTGTTAGTATTGGGACTGCTTGCAACAAGTTCCTTTACAGAACTGTGACCGCTGGTTTACAGCCACGCGGTGGGGGCGGGAGAGGGGCAGCATACAGGGATCTTTCCCTGGCTCATCCGCGAGGGGGTGGGACAGGGCCAGAGTTCCTGCTTGGCCGATTGCTGGCAGCACAGACTGGCAGTGCTTTCAATGTGAAAGGAGGCCAGTGGTACTCCTA
>NW_020675281.1:0-4301 GCF_002925995.2 Terrapene triunguis
CTAAGAATGCATGCTTTATATATGTATTAATACTTCTTTATTCTGCTGCTACTAAGGTCTGATCTATAATACAGACTTGCATCATATAACTACGTCACTCAGGGGTGTGAAAAATCCACACACCCTGAGCGACATCGTTATACAAACCTAGTCCCTAGAGTAGACAGAGAGTAGAGAGTGTCTCCCATAGACATAGCTACTGCCTCTCCCGGAAGTGGATTAACTATGTGGACAGAAGAGCTCTCTCCCATCAACGTAGAGCGTCTTTACATTAAAGTGCTGCATCGGTGCAGCTGTGCCAATGCAGTGCTTTAAGTGTAAACCTGCCCTAAGGTTTTGTAAATTATTTAATGACTATTTAGAAATGGACTGATTGCATTAAAATTCATCCTCTCTAAGAATGCAGGTTAAGACTTTGAACACCAGTTTGCTAGACTTGATTTAGAATTGCACTAAATGTACAGAAACCATATTTTTTCTCTAAAAATGAGGAAAAGGCATAAATGCTATATTTATTCCTTTAATTGTAATGCTTCCAATAAGGATACATTAGGTGGGGAAGGGACTTGAATGAGGGCTCCTCTATTATATATCCCAGGTGAGCGCTCTGACCACTGAGCTAAATGCCGGGCTTAATGCTTCCTCTTCGGCCTTGGCTACACTTGCAAGTTACAGCGCTGTAAAGCCTCCCCCAGCGCTGTAACTCACCCCCCGTCCACACTGGCAGGGCACTTACAGCGCTGTATCTCCCTGGGTACACCGCTGCAGGTACTCCACCTCCCCGAGAGGAATAACAGCTGCAGCGGAGTGGCTAAGACTCACGGGTGTGAGTGTAAACTGCTTGCAGGGCTGCACTAATCACCTTGTCAAGTGGCCAATCCTCTCCATTGTTGTGACCAGCTGCAGGAATGCAGAAGTGCCGGTTTCAAAGCTCCTACCACAGAGAAAAGTAAAAAGATTGCAGCTTGCTTTGAGTGAGTGAATGAATGAGCAGGGGGCCGGGAGTTCGGAACTTGCAAAATAGAGAGCTGACATGCTCCAAAAAGCACACTCTCTCCCCCCACACTCCCTGTCACAATCCACCCCACCCCCGTTTTGAAAAGCACGTTTCAGCCACATGAATGCTGGGATAGCTGCCCATAATGCACCGCTCCCAACACAGCTGCAAATGTTACAAGTGTGGCCACACCACTGCGCTGGCAGCTGTCAGTGTGGACAGACTGCAGCGCTTTTCCCTACTCAGCTGCACGAAGACAGGTTTACCTTACAGCGCTGTACAGCTGCAAGTGTAGCCAAGGCCTTCCTTGCTAAAATGTCATAGGCACCAAAGGCCAAAAAAGGGTTTGCAGCTGAGAATCCCAAGAAGTGGGAGATGCCTCCCTACAGTCTGGATTTAGGAACCTCTTTCCAAGAGCAGAGTGGGGCCCTACAGCATTTTTAAAAATAGGACTTAGGCACCTTTGAAAAATTGTAGCCTCCAGCCCAGGTCCACAAAGGTATTTTGGCATCCACTGAAATCAGTGGAAAATAGGAGCCTAAATACCTTTGTGGCTCTGGGCCTAGGTGATTTTTCCCAACATCTCACGCAGTCTGAAGCAGAGCACAGAACTGAACATCCCTCTTCCCAATTCCAGGTTAGTGCCCTAACCATAGTGCAGTGTAACCAGAGACTGCAGAGAATTCAGCCCCAGGGGTCTGCATAAACCTCCTCCCCCCTGCAGACAGGTTTATCTAGGACACCTCATTCCACCTGGAAGGTGATGGCAAAGTTTCACTTACCTTTGCTCTACGCTGTGCCCCCTGAAATGTGGGGGTGGCCTTTCCCGTCAGATGTGGGGTCCCCCCAGCTCTTTTGGGAGGGGAAGGTCTATCCTCTTGGTCAGGGTTTCCTGGGCAGGTGGGGATCTCTGAACTAGGAGACTGTCTTATTGGGAAACAGCAGGCATGTTGCTCCCTCGATATCAGTCTCTCCCTTGTGCAGCCAGGGCGCTGGAGCCCCAGCAACTGGGGGCTTTTGCAAGGGACACAATGGAGAGAACGGACTACAGGCAGCAGACTTAACACGGCAGTGAATGCGATTCACTTCCTGCTGAGGGACCCGTTTCCCTGTGACACAGGCTCCACGCGTGGTTCGTTTTGCAGGTTTCTCTGGTTAAGGGGCAGCAGAGAGAACTGGATCCTGGCCGGGTCGCGGTTCTGGGCCCTCGGGAGTGGGGGGCGGTAGCTGATGGGTGCAGAAGGGTCCGGTTCTTGCTCAGAGACGTGAGGCTGCTCTAGCTCGGTCTCTGCATGTTCTTCCTCCTGGGTCAGACCCTGCTGCTGCCTCCATCGTGAGCTGGGAACTGTGCCCAACCCAGGGGGGACCCTCTGCTGGACCCAGCCCCTGGGGCAGCCCCGGGCTTTGCCGACACCAGCTCCTGCAGGTGAGGGGAGAGACCCCAGGGCAAGGGCTGGGTGTAGTGTAGGAAACTGCTTAGGGTGCACTGAGCATGCTCAATAACATCTGCTGAAGCCACTGCCCTTCACCCTGCCCTTATTACTTGTAAGATGCTGCTGGCTGCTTTTGACAGGGTTTAAAAAGGGGCAAAGGGGGCAAATCGAAGCGGGGGTGGCCATGGTCTGAGCAGGGGGTGGACATTGACTGGTCAGGGGCATCAAGCAGCTGCAGGCAGGGTTAGGAAGGGGCTGAAAGGCAAAATCAGGGATGGGGGGGGAAGGAACCAGGGTTAAGCCCAGGGGTTAGGCACTACCAGAGGGTGACAGAGGGCCAAACCCTGGCACAGGCAGGGGCAGAGGAGGGTAACAGTTACCCTGGTGAACTGAGACACCAGTGTTTGCAAAAATGGGGTGCAGGGGCAGAGGGGCTTTTTTATTTCCCCTCCCACAGGACAGTACCTCTCCTCATGGGCTTCCCAGGGCTGGGTTTGTAAAGGTGCAGGCATCTGAATGCCTAGTCACTGCAGCTCCTCTTTGTCTGATGTAACCTACTGAGGTGCTGCATGAGACTTGATTCAGTGAAATATTTTACATATACACCCCCTCAGAAAAACAAAACAAAACAAAGAATCCCCAGTGTATCTGACTGCATAGAGTCTCATAGCAGTTCACCATTTTGTCTCATCTGCTGCTGGGATTCCCTGAATTCCCTGAATTTTTAATTCCAACTTTTTCTTATTATTTTTAGAGCAGAAGTTTATTCTGTTGGATCATCTGACTTCCAGTCTGACTGAATGTCTGGCCTGGTCTCAAAACTTTGTTTTCATTCAATTCCCCAATGGTGATTGCATTTTGCAACTGCTATTTTGCCTCTCAGTCCAGCCCTTAATGTTTTTCTGCATGTCATTGTGTACAGCTTGATTCTCAAATATTCAGTAAAGATAGTATACTATCTCCTAAACATCTTTCTCAAAGGCAAAAATCTATTGTAGTTTTTGCTGAATATTAGAACTGCTGTAGTGTATTTAGTCCGTCTAGTCTAGTATCCTGTCTTCTGACAGCAGCCAGTGCCAGGTGCTTCTAAGGGAATGAACAGAACAGGCAATCACTGAGTGAACCATCCCATTGTCCACTCCCAGCATCTGGCAGTCAGAGGACAGTTTAGGGACATCCAGAGCATGGGGCTGGATCCCTGATTATCTTGGCTAATGGCTGATGCACCTATCATGAGGGACTGATCTAATTCTTTGTTGAAACCATTTATAGTTTTGACCTTCAGAACATAATGAACACACATCTACAACCCCGAGATACCCTGACAACCACAGGAATTCTAAAATCATGAGTTATACACCCTGAAGTCAAGAAATGTTAATAAATACATGATATTTTGTTCTTGTGTGCCTCTTTGTTCCTGAGCCTTTAGGGTGTAGTAAGGCCAGTTCCACCAAAGCTGGAGCCTAAACACCTGAATGAATCTTAGTCCACCCTCATACTTTTCCTGTTACCTCTCCCAAACATTTCATATGCCTAAGGCCATATCTACACTACAAGCGTATGTTAACTCAAGTTATGTCAGCATAGGCTCGCTACAGTTACTATGTCACTTGTACACATGCAGAGTCCCAAGCATAGAAGTGGGGGACATCATGATTCTATGCAGAACAGATTGCTGTGGGACATAGCAACAACCAATTCAAACTTGCTGGTGGCATTCACAGGTTTGGGATGATGAGCATTGGCTGCACAAGGCCACAATCCTTGATCTGTGTGCCAAACTTGCCTAGGGTTACCATACGTCCGGATTTTCCCGGACATGTCCGGCTTTTTGGGCTCCAAATCCCCGTCCGGGGGGAAATCCCAAA
>NW_020675282.1:0-3994 GCF_002925995.2 Terrapene triunguis
GCATACGGCCCTGGTTTTTGCTGGCATTCACGCAGCATGCGGTCTTTCTCTGTGTCCGAAATCCTCATCAGAGTGATATCACTCATGGTGACCTGCTTTAAATTAGGGGAATGTTAGTATTGGGACTGATTGCTTGTTCCTTTACATAACTGTAACCGGCAGTTTACAGCCACGCGGTGGAGGCGGGACAGGGGCAGCATACAGGGATCTTTCCCGGGGACAGCCGCGAGGGGGGTGGGACAGGGGCAGAGTTCCTGCTGGCCGGATTGCCGGCAGCAGGAACTGGCCAACGCTAGGGGCATTGCTTGAAACGTGAAAGGAGGGCACTGCTATAAATTAAGCTTTCAGCAGCCAAAAGTCTATGGCTTACCATGTCCGCCTGCTACCCGAATTCCGCTGTCCTGCCCCGCTTGTGTGATCTGTACTCCAAGACCCCAGGCACTGAATGGGAAGGCCAAAAATTCGACCTTGTCCTGAGTGTGCATGTGATAGGTGCTGTGCATGGTCTTGTTCACAGAGAAAAGACTATGTTCATTGTTCACAAAAATATATCTTTGTGAGGAATTCACTCCCTTTTTCCCATCCCACAGCTGCGAGTGTCTCCCGACCTACCCCGGCATCCCCCTCCCAGAGGCTGGCGCAGATTAGGCGCCGAAAGAGAAGGACACGGGACGAGATGTTCTCCGAACTTATGGGCTGCTCCCGAGCCGAGGCGGCACAGCAGACCCAGTGGAGGGAGAACATGTCGCAATACCAGCAATCACACAGCGAACGGGAGGACAGGTGGCGGCAGGAAGACCAGCAGGTGACTCAAACACTGCTTGGACTAATGAGGGAGCAAACGGACACGCTCCAGCGCCTTGTAGATGTTCTGCAGGACCGGAGGCAGGAGGACAGAGCCCCGCTGCAGTCTATCTCTAACCGCCCTCCCCCGCCACAAAGTCCCATCCCCCCCTCACCCAAAGTCCCAAGAAGGAGGGGCGGCAGGGGCCGTGAAAACAGTCACTCCACCCCTGCAGACTGCTCAAGTACGAGACGGCTCTCATTCCCAAAGTTTTGATAAGTCCTTTCCTTCACTCCAAAAGCACCTCACCCAAGCCCCCGTCCCAGTGTCATCCCCTAACTGTGTAGTTGTTAATAAAAAATATGTTTCTGTTAATTACTGTTTCCGTCAGGTTCTTTTAGAGGAGAGTGTGTTTGAAGGGGGGGAAGGGGGTTGGTAATTGGAGAGGACAGTCACCTTTACCAGGGTACAGACACGGGGGCAGGTTCAGCAGCAGGTGTCACACACATTGCAGTCACTAGGCACCCTGGTCGGTCTGGGAGGTGGTTTTCATGTTCTGTGTGGGGGGGCTATGTGAGTTTGTGGCAGGGGAGGGCGGTTACAGATCTTATGCAGCGGTCCTTAGCCTGGATGACAGAGCCACGCAGCAGGGGATCTGTAACCGTCCTCCCCCGCCACAAAGTCACATAGCCCCCACACACAGAGTCCCGAAAAGGAGGGGTGGCAGGCTCCGTTGAAACAACCAGTCCACCACTGCGGACCGCTCTAGGAGCAGGAGCCTGTCATTCCTCGAGTTTAGAAGCGTCCTTTCCATCACTACACCCGCTCCCCACCACAGTCTGCATCCCAGTTTCAACCCTTTACCACGAAACCCTTAATAAAGAAAACGGTATTAATGAACAAAGTTCTATTTATTTTATTTTTAAAGGTGTGTTGGAAGGGGGGCAACGGGGTGAAGGGGGTATGTAACTGGAGAGGATAGTCAACATTAAGTGGGTAAAGAAATGGGGGCAGGTTCAGCTTCTCTTTAAACAAACTTAATAGTCACAGGTTACCCTGCTCACTGTGGAACCTAGCTTTCAAAGCCTCCCGGATGCACAGCACGTCCTGCTGGGCTCTTCTAATCACCCGGCTGTCTGACTGGGCATAATCAGCAGCCAGGCGATGTGCCTCAACCTCCCACCCCGCCATAAACGTCTCCCCCTTGCTCTCACAGAGATTGTGGAGCACACAGCAAGCTGCAATAACAATGGGGATATTGGTTTCGCTGAGATCAGAGCGAGTCAGTAAGCTTCTCCATCTCCCCTTGAGACGTCCAAAAGCACACTCCACCACCATTCTGCACTTGCTCAGCCGGTAGTTGAAGAGTTCTTTTTCACTGTCCAGGGCGCCTGTATAGGGCTTCATGAGCCAGGGCATTAGCGGGTAGGCTGGGTCCCCGAGGATCACTATAGGCATCTCCACATCCCCAACAGTTATTTTGTGGTCCGGGAAGTAAATACCTTTCTGCAGCCGTCTAAACAGACCAGAGTTCCTGAAAACACGAGCGTCATGAACCTTGCCCAGCCATCCGACGTTGATGTTGGTAAAACGTCCCCTATGGTCCACCAGTACTTGCAGCACCATTGAAAAGTAGCCCTTTCTGTTAATGTACTGGCTGGCCTGGTGCTCCGGTCCCAGGATAGGGATGTGAGTTCCATCTATAGCCCCACCGCAGTTTGGGAATCCCATCGCGGCGAAGCCATCTATGATGACCTGCACGTTTCCCAGGGTCACTACCTTTGAGAGCAATAGCTCAACGATTGCGTTGGCTACTTGCATCACAGCAACCCCCACAGTAGATTTGCCCACGCCAAAGTGGTTCGCGACTGACCGGTAGCTGTCTGGCGTTGCAAGCTTCCAGAGGGCTATGGCCACTCGCTTCTGGACAGTCAGGGCTGTTCGCATCCGGGTGTCCTTGCGCTTCAGGGCAGGGGACAGCAACTCACAAAGTTCCAGGAAAGTTCCCTTACGCATGCGAAAGTTTCACAGCCACTGTGATTCATCCCAGACCTGCAGCACTATGCGGTCCCACCAGTCCGTGCTTGTTTCCCGGGCCCAGAATCGCCGTTCCACAGCATCAACATGACCCATTGCCACCATGATGTCCACGGCGCGGGGTCCTGTGCTTTGCGAGAGGTCTGTGCCACTCTCAGACTTAATGTCCTCACCGCGCTGCCGTAGCCTCCTCGCCCGATTTCTCAGCATCTGCCTCTGAAAAAGGTGGATGATAAGGTGCGAGGTGTTGACAACAGCCATAACTGCAGCGATGGTCGCAGCGGGCTCCATGCTCGCAGTGCTGTGGCGTCCGCGCTGTCACTCACCAGAAAAGTGCGCGAACTGATTGCCCGCCGGCGCTTTCAGGGAGGGATGGCGGGAGTGACGGTTGAATGACGACAGTTACCCAAAAACACCCTCGACACATTTTTTTCCCCAGCAGGCATTGGGGGCTCGACCCAGAATTCCAATGGGCAGCAGGGACTGCGGGAACTGTGGGATAGCTGCCCACAGTACACCGCTTCCAATGTCGACGCTTGCCCCGTTAGTGTGGACTCACAAAGTCGAATTACTGTTCTTAGTGTGGATCCACACGTTCGACTTTGTAATATCGGTTCCACTAATTCGATTTAAGTAAAATCGAACTACTCTCGTAGTGTAGACATACCCACTGTGTGGACTGGTTCTGCTTGGGGGGATATACAAGCCAGGGATTCTAGTTTGGGATTTTTCTGACTCTGGGGAGAGGAGTGTCAGGAGAAGGGACAATGGGGATTGTTCAGCACACAAACCTGCATATGCTGAAGTCCACAATGAGCAGCAATCTACTCCTCTGCACAGGCTCTTTGCTGCTGGAACGCCCAGAAAATGTTTCCCAACAACTCATTTACTGCTATAGGTCTAGATTCTGACTCAGGTTGTACCATTCCTCCTTTGACCTCAGCAGTTAGCCAGTGTTTAGGGCCATGCTAGGTTCTTCCATTGGATGGAGAAATTGATTATAGGAGTCAGGTATTTATCTTTGGTGCAATCTTTATTATTTACAAAGAATGTCCGCACATTCCTGTGCCCTGAACACGGTAGAAACAAACAACTGCAGGCAGTTTCCTTACTCAGAAATCCACATCTGCTGTTCCAAAGAACCCTGTGCTTGAAGCAAGCTCTGTATCTTAG
>NW_020675283.1:0-6198 GCF_002925995.2 Terrapene triunguis
CTCAGACTCCTATCAGCTTCAAAGCACAAGCCAGACATTCCAAAGATCTTGGAAAATATTACTAGACTGGCTTTTTATGTTCTAAAGGAAAGCAAAATTTACCAGAGAGTACCTTCATATGCCAGTCAAAAGAAATGCTCCACCTCCCTTGACTTCCAGCCCTCAGGGTCTCAAACTAACATGAAATTCCTTAATTTAAGCTTGCTTCCATGTCATCTATATGACTTTTCAAAGCTTTAGGGTCTTTTGTGTCCTCAGTTATAAAAGGCATCATCATGCTCATCAACAGTGATCATTATATCTTTTTTCTCTTTTGTGACCTGTATCCAAAATCTTTACTAGATGATAATTTGTTTACATGCTAAACAAAGTAATTTAAACGCTGCTTTAACTAAACTACTCAATAGCACATTAACTAGGGAGGAAGGATGGTCCAGTGGTTAGGCTGCCAGCCTAGGACTCATCAGATTTGGGTTTAATTCCTTGTTCTATCCTAGACTTTCTGTATTACCTTAGGCAAGTTACTTAGGGTGTGTCTACACTTTGAGTGGCAGGGGTATTCCCAGCTGGAGGAGACATAGCTGCTGTGCTAGCTAGGAAGTTAAAAATATAGATGGTAGCGGGGGGCATAGATAAGGTTGCCCTGCTTTTTCTTTCTGAGTTGATGTTTGTTACAAGGTGTGTGTTTATGGAACCACCATGAATCAACATTCATGATGTCATGTACTTTTTCACAATCGGGAGCTAAATTTTGCAGAAAGGCTCTGGCTGAATTCTGCAGCAAATTGGAAATTCTGCAGCAGTGATGAAAAGTGCTATATAAGAGTTAAGTATTATTTAATGAGAAATTGAGGTAATAACTGAATTAAATATGAAAATGAATACTACAGTCAGTACATTTTTCTTTACCTTATTTATTTTGCTATTGAATTCAATGTATATTAATACCACCCTCAGTGTGCCATAGATTGTTTTTACAGTGCATTACTGCATTACAGAAGTTATCTGAGGTATGTCCAAGGGGTTCGTGGCGAGCTGGAGGTTTTGATAGCTGTGGCCCTCAAGTCTTTATCTACATCACAAAATTACTTGTGGCTGGCAAACTTTTTAAACCACATCTGAAATTATGTTGAATGCTCTTTGTCACTGGCTATGTTTGCAGCTAAACTCTGATCAGCTCTGGTTTCACTGCACCCACTGCTGATTCCGTTTGTCCTCAGTGGGTAATTTTGTTACTGTAGACATAGGCTAAAGATGTTCAAATACTTTCAAATGTCACACTGATACCTTCAGTTCTTTTTTAATGTGTCCAGTATTGGTTGATGAGCCATGTCCCTTCTCTTTGTGATACTTTCTTCCAACAGATGATTTGTTTAAATACAGCAAAAGCCCAGCAACTTAGGTTACCAGCAAAGCTGAGCTCAAGTCAGTGGCCAAACTGTAAAATCTGAACAAAACATTTGATTAGTTTCAAATGAAAAGCTGAATTTTGTTTTTGTTTTGTTTTTCTCAATGAAACAAAAAAATACAACAAAGAAAATCAATTTGTGTTGAACAAAACTTTTCAACCTTGGTGCTCCCTCATTCCTGGGTTGACTGTGTACCATGCTAGTCCCTTGGAGTAGCAGGCTGCTCTAAATTATTCCTGTTGCCAACAGTTGTAAGGGACTAATATGGCAGCCAGGGATCCGTGGGGTATAGCGAATTCCCAGCCATGCCCCCTACACAGGCAGCTGGAGATGGGAAAAGGACTTAGTATAGGATCCTCTATGCTACTAGAAGATTCCCCCTCAATGTGATTATTCTTCAACGATTGGCTATGTCAGCTTTAGCGACAGAATCCACCATTATTATGGTGCTAAGCCTCTGCAGATCACAAGAATCACCATATGCGCCGCCCATCCCTGGCACACTCCTCCTCCCATATGTTGCCCATAAAGCAACCAGAGAAGGGACCAAAGATCTGGTACCTAATCTGTCTACTGCTGAATCTTAATTTAAAATGATATTTTTCAAATATATAAAGAGATGAATGTATTTTATATTAATTTTTGTTTTGAGGTTACTTGTCGCTTTGGTTTGTTTTATATTCAATTACCTAATATAAAAGAATGCCAAAAATGTAAAAGATCTCTTCAGTTGCATGGAACTAACTTACTTTTGCAGTGTTCATCCATTTGTCATTGCAAACATGTATTTCAGCAGGAAACCACATCAGATGAATTAGGATTTCCTGTTCAGCTTTCAGAGTAGCAGAAAGCTATTGACGTGTCTAGCTAGTTCAGAGTTGTTATCTACCATTACAGGAGATACAACTTTGACATAAAAACACTTTAGTAGTTCTTCACTGGAAGGCTAAAGTGTCTGGGCTACATGGTGTCAAATTAGTTCTGTCCACCTCTGTGGATTGCTTGCAGCAACATGCAGCTACTGGGACTAGCAAAGTACAATAAATTGCAGCCTAAGAAAGCTGTCTTTGATGTCAGGCAACTGTGCTTGTGCTCTAAAATAAAAAATATGTATGTACGGTCATAAATCAAGGTGCTCTTCTTAGCCAGATGGAGACCTGTTCATGGCCATGCTCTTTTTTCCAAGCAAAAGAGCTCTCTTATTTCTTAGCAACATCATCTTATAACATCACATAATTCCAGGCAGTATCAGAAAGCAATTTCCTTTTCTCTCACACACAATAACTAAGACTTGAAGAACAGAGAAGAATTTTATGATTTATAATTTGATTTTTAACACTATGTGGGTGAATTATAGCAATCTGCATGAAGTTCTTTATAAAACAGAAAGCACTTCTCAGGCCTCTACCATAATTCAATCACACACAAAAAAAGTGTGTGTGTGTGTGTGGGAGGGGGGAGATATGACCAGTATAAAATGGCATAGTCATTTTCTTGACTGGTTTTTTGACAGCTTTTCCTTTAATTTCTTCTTTGTTCTTTTTTAAGTGATCACTGAATCCTACCACAAGACATAACACTGAACAGGGGAAACTTAGTACAAAACAAGAACAAAGATAAATAGGAGTGTTTCACAGAGGTTTAATTTTCACTACAAAGATCAGTTACGTTTAAAATGTTCTAACTACTAGGTATTTTTAAAGCATGGGGCCCCATCCATGAGGACAGAGGTATTTCCTATCTTGTCCTTCTTGGGTGCCTTCCATTTATCTTCCATCTAAAGATAGGAAATGTATCTCCTTCAGGCTCATTTTTGTTAGTAGCTCAGCAATTTCATTTGTACATTCCTTCATAACTCTTGGATAAATGCCACTCATTCCTAGTATACAGTGTTGTTGTAGCCGTGTTGTCCCAGAATGTTAGAAAGACAAGGTGGGTGAGGTAATATCTTTTATTGGACCAACTTCTGTTGGTGAGAGAGACAAGCTTTCAAGCTTACACAGATCTGAAAAAGAGCTCTGTGTAAGCTTGAAAGCTTGTCTTTCTCATCAACAGAAATTAGTCCAATAAAAGATATTACCTCATCTATCTTGTCTAGCTATTCATTCCTACTTACTTATTGCAGTTTAAATTGTCAATTTATTCCACCACCACATCATTTACTACTTCAAGTGCTGACAGTGCCTTATCTTTGTTATCTGCAACAAGTAGCTCTTGAGTAGGTGTTTTCCTCCTTGTCTTATATGGTGAAGCCTTCAGAGAAGCTAAATAGATTCTTCCTTTGCATCACTGTCCCTTTATTCCAAGTAGCCTAGTGGAACCCTTGACTCTTGCAGGCTTCTGACTGCATATATAACCAAAGAATGCATTTGTCTTTGGATATTTTCTTTTCAAATTCCATCATAGACTTCCCAGCTTCCATTATATAATTTACCTGACACAATTTATGTCTCTACCTATTGGTATCACTTGGGCTGAATTTTTACTTTTATATGGATACTTTTTTTATTTGAATAAACTCTTTAACCAACATTGTTTACCTTCTTTTCTGCTTGTTTCTTGGTTTTGGAGTACACATGCACCCTGTCATTCTAGCATGGCATGCTTACATATATAGATTCCAATCTGATGCTAAGGATTTTACTTTCTTAACTTTTGTCTTCAGTTTCATTTTTAAAACAGGGTTTGTTTGTTTTTTTAAACTTTCTAAAATTATGATCACTTTACTAATCCTTTATTATCTTATGGTTATTCTTACTTAGTCACTCAGTTGCAATTACTTCTTAAACCAAATCTTGTTTGTTACTTAGAGCTAAGTCTCTTGTGCGCCAGCAAAGCCAGATATTCCTAGAAGCAATTCTTTATGGTGTCAGGAACATGCTTCTCCAAACTGTGCCCTGAATAGACATTTGATCAATTAAATTTGAGTAGTTGAAATTATTTATTAGTGGTTTACTAGTTTTTGTGTTCTCTTTGATTACTCTTAATATTGCACATCCTCTATCACTATCCTTATCCAGAGGTCACTACTAAATTGCCATTCTTATGAGTTGGAATTTGTATCCAGATAGAGTACCTGGCATCTACCTCTCCAATCAGAAATTTTATTTCAAAAGAGAGAGCGAGATTACAATTGAATCAACTTGACATTTTGTTTCTTTGCCTTTTTACTAAAGTTTGGGGTGCAAATTCCATCTTGAGTCCCCCTCCAACATCTGCAGTACTTGGGGACTTGACACTTCCAGGAGGTACCCCTCATCTTCCTCCAATAAAGACCACTATGACTACTGAGAGTTCATTCAGTATCTCCCCCTGCAGCTCACTGCTGCATTTTTCTCAACTCTCAGTCTCCAAGTGCAGTTTGTGCTACTGGGAACTGGTAGGAGAGGAGTTAATCACTGCAGGTTCAGCCTTCTTCCACCTCCCATACTCTTGGTTCAAGGGGTGAGGGCCCAGGGTTCGGCTAAGCTCATTGAAATCGGTGGGCGTAACAGTGGCCTTTCTTTCAGGCACATGACAAGGCTTGAGTAGAAGGTGTGTGTGTCTGTGCTAGAGCGAGAGCTTTTTGGTTTGAATGCTGGCTGAAAGTGGCTTGGAATTGTGGGCAAAGAACATGTCTGCTGTTGTTTGATTCCTACTGTGTTCAGGGAAACAGGATGTTAGACTCCTAAGTCACTTTTGAAAATGGGACTTAGCCATCTAAGGCCATATCTGCACTACATATGCTACTGCAGCACAGCTATGGCACTGCAGCTGTGCCACCAGAGTGCAGTAGTGTAGACATTTCCTACAGTGACTGAAGAGGTTTTTCCCTCGCTGTAGTTAATCCACCTTTCAGAGAGGTGGTATCTAGGTTGACCAAAAAAAAAATATTATAATTCCATCAGCCTAGCCACTTCTACACAAAGGGTTAGGTTGGCTTAACTACAGTGCTCTTGGATGTGAATTTTTCACACCCCTGAGTGACATAGTTAAGTCAAGCTAAATTTTAAGTGTAGACTACGGCTTCATTACGTAGGCCTTACAATGCTGAGCACAGCAACACCTAATACCTTTATAAATTTGGACTAATGTATCTGTGAGAAGAGTCAGGTTCATGAGTACATGGGCAGACCAGAAGGTGAAAAGGAGAGAAAGCTAGAAGGAACCTACAAGGACATAAATGGTAATTTGGGCGCAGCAAAAGCAATTTAGGAGAGAAATGGGGATTTGGATGGAAGAGTCACATTGGAGGGCAGAGAGAGATGAGATGAAAGATAGGGAAAAGGAAAGGAAGTATAAATTGATGGGGGAAAGAGATTTTAGTAGCCAGCAGAGGAAAAAGTTAAGAGAAAGAAAACAAAAGCTTACAAGATTGAAAACAAAAACTAGGATAGATAAGAAAGAGAGAAGTAGAGATGAAATAACTAAGATTGGACTCAATTAAGGTTGGAAGAGTGGGAACAATTTAAAAAATAAAAGGAACAGAGCCCTGGAACTATGGAAGAGAGAACAGTTAAAGGGCTGGGCCCAAAAGAAAACCGGGATGGGTATTTTGTTTTCTCTGTCCCTATTCTTTATTGTACAATTCCCCACGTTTTCTTTCATTTCTTCCAGTAGCAATTAGTGTGGCTGTCTATAACCCCTGTGTCAAGAAATATGTGCTACAGGGGTTGATCCAACTCCCGTTTAAATAAAAAAATCAACGAGTTCAGTGGGAATTGGACCCAACCCACCTAGAGCTCTTTTGCAGCAGGCAGGGGAAGATTGCACACTGGGTCTTGTAAGGTTTCAGAGTAGCAGCCGTGTT
>NW_020675284.1:0-2037 GCF_002925995.2 Terrapene triunguis
GGGATGGGAGATTCTCTCAGATCACAAGGGTGAATACTGTTGCTAATTTGGAAACAAGAATAAAATCCTGTTACATAAGGTTGTTTGGGGTTGGGGTAAAGAATGTAAATGGAGGTCAGTAGTCATCTCTGAAGCTCTGTGTAACCAGAGATCAATAGAAATATTTGCATTCAAATCAGAGAAATGAGCTGTTTTCATGGCAATTTTCTCTTTAAAAACAAAAAACCTCCCCCTGCACTGTCTTGCAGTCAAACACTTCAGGGTGTTGCTGCACAGTCCTGATATTGACTAGAAACAGACCATGGAAAAAAGAAACTGACTTGTGCTCCCTCTCCTCCCATACAGTAAAGAAACTTCCAACAATGAGCTGGTGAGTCAGAGAATAACTTTCACAAGGCCCTGCTGTCAGTTACAATTGATGTAAGGAAACTGAGTGGGGGGTTTAGGCATTTTTTTTTAAGCTCAGAGTCTCCCCTTTAATCTAATGTTCTCTGTAGCTTCTGTTCCTTGTTCCTCTCCTTTCTGGTGAGGGAGGCAGGCTGAGATCTGAAGACCCCAAGCTGGTTGGAGGAGCACGGATGTGCTCAGGCTGTGGTGTATGGATGCACTGGCGGGTGTTTGTGCCTGCAAGAGCCCAGATGTCTCAGCTACCTTTCCCACAGGGGGCAGGGCCCTCTAGGCCTTTTGGAGTATTTTTACATCCCTCCGTATTTAGGTGCATGTTGTGCTGCTGATTGCCCTGCCTCTGTGCCTCTCAGCTCTCTGCTATCCAAAGCAGAGGAAGCTGGCTTGTGTCTCTGATTTCCTGCCTCTGGAAGGCTCTTGCTGCAGAGGACAGGGCTGTTGACTTTCTCCCAGGAGGTGCACTAGATCTAGAATGGCAGGGGTATTTTAAAACCCACCTCCGCTCCCATCCCCCTATAAAGATTGTCACGGGGATCAGGAAGGAATGTACCCATTGGGCAGTGATGACCAAAGGGGCGGGTTGGGTGGTAGCCAGGATGACAGAGCTGATGACCCAACACCCTGCTCTGTTCTAGCCTCTCCTTGGAGGTCCACCCAGGCCTTTGTCCATTTGCTCCCATTACCTCGATGATCTCATAAATCCAGTCCAGGAATTTGGCCACCTTGGTGTAAACCCCAGGGTAGTTGGGTTCAGCACACCCCGTGCCCCAGCTCACGATGCCCACTAAGCGCCAGGTGAGTTCATCTTGGCAAACCAAGGGCCCCCCGCTGTCTCCCTGCAAGACAGAGCGAGTGTCACGGTGGGGCAGTGCTTCCGTGAAGCTAGCAGGTGGGATTATGCACCGTAGGGCATCTCCTGCCCTGTGGGCCCTGTCAGCCTTGCGAGAGGCCGAAATGCAGGAAGGGCAGAGCTGAGCTGCCTGCTGCTAGTACGTCCCCTTGGCATGCAGATTGCTAAACCCAGCTCTGTTACATCGCTTTAGTTCTCATGATTTTCCTCTCGCCTCTCCCTCAGTCAGAGGATCTCAAAGCACTTTAGTGGCCATGTTCAATCCATCCACCCTAGTGCCACATCTTCAAAGGCATTTGAATAAATGGGAGTTAAGCAGCAAAATGCCTTTGTGAATCTGGGCCAAAATGCTGTAAAAAGAACAGGAGTACTTTTGGCACCTTAGAGACTAACAAATTTATTTGAGCATAAGCTTTCGTGGGCTACAGCCCACTTCATCGGATGCATAGAATGGAACATATAGTGAGGAGATATATATACATACAGAACATGAAAAGGTGGGAGTTGCCTCACTTTTTTTCTCCTGCTGATAATAGCTCATCTTAATTAATTAGCCTCTTAGAGTTGATAGGCCAACTCCCATCTTTTCATGTTCTCTGTATGTATATATATCTTCTTACTATATGTTCCTTTCATCCAGGATGAAGGGGGCCTGTGCATTAAGCTCCAAACACACCCCTGCCATGCCCCCATCCCCACCTCTGACACCCCCTCCCTGGTTTGACGAAGGGTCTGTGAAGGGTTAAAATCCATGTGCATGTTATATAACAACCTGGTATATG
>NW_020675285.1:0-2462 GCF_002925995.2 Terrapene triunguis
TTGGGGTGGCAAAAACCCTGGAGCTGGCCCTGGGAGGAAGGCCAGAAAATCACAACAAAACCAAGAAAAGGAAGGTCTACATGATTGGGGACTCCCTACTAAGAAGAACAGACAGGCCTGTCACCAGAGCTGATCCGGAGAACAGACGAATGTGCTGTCTGCCAGGAGTTAAGGTACAGAATGTGGACCGGAGGCTGAAAAGAATTCTAATGGAAGCAGTAAAGAATTAACTGATTGTCCTTCACATGGGGAACAAATGATACTGCTAGATTCTCACTGAAATGCACCAAAGGAGACTATGCCAAGCTGGGGAAGACACTTAAAGAAATGGAGGCTCAGGTGATCTTCAGTGGGATTCTGCCTGGCCCTAGAGGAGGAGAGTGAAGGCAAGACAAGATTATGATGATCAACAGATGGCTCAGGGAGTGGTGCTACAAGGAGGGTTTTGGGATATTTCATGACTGGGATGCATTCACGGACAGAGGACTGTTCTCATGGGATGGACTCCACCTGAATAGGGAGGGAAATAGACTGCTGGAGTGGAGGACGGCACAACTGATTAAAAGAGCTTTAAACTAGGAACTCGGGGGGAGACTGCTGGGAGATGCTCATGTAATCCTCATGCCTTATTCTAATATTGACCGGCAGGAAAGTCAAGAGAGAATACTCCAATGGGGAAAGGAAGAGCAGTATGTAGGAGAATGGACAGTAAGAGGAAAGATAGTGCCAATACCAATGAAGCTAAAGTCAGGTAGGCAATACTGTAAGTAGAATAACTGTACTCAATCGGGTGAGGAATCTGAGTGAAGCCAAGCAGCAACAGTTAAGATGTTTGTACACCAATGCAAGGAGCCTGGGTAACAAAATAGAGGAACTAGAACTACCAGTGCAGGAAGTGAAACCAGATATTATAGGCTTAACAGAAACATGATGGAATAGTAGTCATGAGTGGAGTACAGGAACTGAAGGGTACGTGTCATTCAGGAAAGACAGAAATAAAGGCAAAGGTGGTGGAGTAGAATCGTATATTAATAAGGAGTTAAACTGTAAAGAAATCAGAAGTGATGGAATGGATAAAACAGAGTCTGTTTGGGTCAAAATCACTTTGGAGAAGAAAGCTACCAGAGGCTCCCCTGGATAGTGCTTGGGGTATGCTAGAGACCCCCTCCCCCCACACATCTGATTTGGATATGGATAGAGACCTTTTTATGATTATGGGAGACTTTAACTTCCCAGATATAGATTGGAGGACAAGTGCTACTAATAATAGTAGGGCCCAGATTTTCCTGGATGTGATAGCTGACAGATTTCTTCACCAAATAGCCACCAAACCAAAAGAGCTGATGCTATTTTAGATTTGGCATTCATGAGTAGTGAGGACCTCTTAGAACAGCTAGTTGTAGGAGACAACCTTGGTTCAAGTGATCATGAGCTAATTCAGTTTAAACTAAATGGAAAGATAAAATATAGATCTGCAATTAGGGTTCTTAATTTCAAAAGAGCAAATTAAAAAAAGTAAGGGAATTAGGGAACTGGACTAGACTGAGGAACTCAAGGATCTGACTGTGGAGGAGGCTTGGAATTACTTTAAGTCAAAGTTGCAGAAACTATCTGAAGCCTGAATCTCAAGCAAGGGGAAACATTTGTAGGGAAGGGTTACAGACCAAGTTGGATGAGCAAGCACCTCAAACTATTAAGAGAAAGCAAAAAACCAACAAGAAATGGAAGATGGGATGGATCAGTGTGACACTCTTTACCTCAAATTAGCACCCTGGACCCCTCATATTCACTATTATCATGTGATTATGGTTTGTTTTGTAAAAAGTATGCCTTGTGAAGTATCATTTTAAAAGTGTGGATCTGTTGGACCTTAATATGCTGTGGATTTTATGTACTATCATTGTATGTGAAGTTATGAAGTATTGCTATACATGTTACTGAAATATGTTATGAGGTTGAGAGATGCCCACAGCTGGACTTTCAGTAGGGACAAAGAAGCCGCCATCGCTGGCCAGACAGGTGTTAATGGCTCATCAACACCCAGTCTTCTATCTCAGAGACTTCTTGTAGAAGGCACATATGCAATGGGGCAACCTAACTCACGTTACAGCAAGGATCTTTCTAGCATCCTGAAGAAAGCATAAAAGAGAGACAGTGACATCATCTCTTGGCCTCTCTCCCCGCCACCTCCATCTCAACACCTGGAAGATCGTCTGGAAGAGAATGGTCCCAGGCTGGAAGGGTGTCCAGTCCGTGTATTAAGGAACTGTAAGCTACCTGTAGGATCTGTTAGGGTGAGAGACAACTTGATTCAAATCTTACTTAGTCTGTTAAAGTTAAAATTTAGACTGCATTTCTATATTTATTACTTAGGTAACCAACTTTGATTTCTATGCCTGCTACTTATAATCACTTAAAATCTTAGTTAGCCTTTTTTGCATCTCCATCACATTGTTGACTCA
>NW_020675286.1:0-2126 GCF_002925995.2 Terrapene triunguis
TCCAGAGTCCCGAGCCCTGGACTCTCCCCGCTGAGTCCCAAACCAGGAGACTGACCCGCTTCCAGCCCCCCCTCCTTAGTAATGCCTAGCTGTTCTCCTCCATGCTTTCTCTCTTTCCCAGGAAAACAGGTCACCTGTCCTCCTCCTCTTTCTTTGTTCTCCAACACCTTTGGCTGGCTGGCTCCTTGCAGAGGACCGTTTTCGGCCACTGCTTGCCATGATACAGAATTTTGGCCATTCTCTATGCCCAGGGAGCCACTCTGCAGTCACACCTGCCCTCTAGAGATCTCTGCAATGATCACACACCTGTATCCCACCAGCTTGATACTTGAGTAACACATGGGGAAACCGAGGCACACACTCAGTATTCAGAGAAAACATTAAGAACATTCCTGCTTCATCACACCCCTCTGAGACCAGCCCAGGGGCACTTTCTCCAGTGGCTGGAACCCCTCTGACCATACCAGCCCCTGAGCTTGAGCTCCCAGGTGATGGAGAGACCTGGGGAAAGGGCTGGAGACGGGCAGGGAAATGACTCGGCACAAAGGCCCCTTTCAGGGACTGGCTGGTGAGTTTGGCCTACAAGGGGAGGGGCTCCCTGTGTCTGAGTCCCAGAGCTGCTGCCCTCAGTGACACAGCCGGGTTCAACCCCCGTTACCAGTGTCACTGGCTGAGCTGCCTAATGAGAGCAAAAGCCCACGACAATGGGGCAGTCACCAGTTCTCCCAGGGCGAGGGAAGAAGATAAAAAGGGAGAGCAGAGCGACTTGAAGGGCAGCAGGATCAAGAAGTGGGGAGGGAGGTTCCCAGCTCCCAGCCCTGCCCAGATCCATTCCCGGCATCCCCCTGGGAACAAGGGGAGGAGCTGAGAGAGGAAAAGCCAGTTGCTCACTCTCCTGAGCACCGCACGACTGAGGAAGAAGGGGGAGAGCTAGAGGGGGGTTAAAATACACTGTGGGGCAGTGCCCTAAAGTGACTCCTTTGATTCTGCTCTTTTTCCAGTGTTTGGCTCAGAGCTGCTGTTCTGGGAAGGTTTAGAAGGGACTTGGTGGGTTTAGTTCTAATGGGGGGGTGAGGGCCCGGCCGGGGTGGTAATGAACTAACTGGGTTTCTTCCCAGCATGGCAGAGTCATAGAATCATCTGTCTGCAGGGAGAGAGCCTGGGGGGAATCGGGGCGTGACATGGACTCCAGCCCCTTATGAAACCTGCTCAATCTTCCTGCTCCTCTGACAGGCTGAGCAATTGCTTCCACGTTTCGCTCCAGATCATCCCGTCTTCCAGGAGACAGGGCAGGGAAATGGCTGTGCTGGAGCCAGCTCAGCTAGGGGATTTTTAGGGAGCTTTTGGTGTGGGGGAGGGGTATTGCAGAGGGATTAATCACCCGGGGTGGGACGGGGTGTGATAAACCTGCTGGGACATGATCAACCTGGGTCTGATTTTCTGAACAGGCCCATTAGCGGGTGTGAGGAGGGGAAACATTCCCCTATTTCTGAACCAAGAAACACCCCCCTGGGCAGGCCTGGGAAAACTGACCAGACTCCCAGTGCTGGAGCCTGACCCACTGGCCAGAGGCTGCTGTGAAATATGAAGGGAAGCTGTTGGGATTCCTGTCCCTGTCCCCGGCTCAAAGCTCTGCTTCCCATATCAGCCTGAGGCTGGCAGGCGTGTGGGAAATGAGAAGTCCCTGCCCTGCTCCGTGTGCTGGGGGGGAAAAGGAGCTCTCACCTTCTCCCACCCCCTGAAGCCTCCTGGCTGCCCTGAGCAGGGTGCAGGGAGGATTCTACTTCTCTGGCCCTCCTCCCCTATGACAAGGGGGATTGTGGCTGGAGCAGCAGATTCTCAGTGGGGGATTCTTGTTGTTTCAGATGCTGGTGACCTTCGAGGATGTGGCTGTGTATTTCACCCAGGGGCAGGGGGCTCTGCTGGACCCCGCTCAGAGAGCCCTCTACAGGGATGTCATGTGGGAGAACTATGAGACGGTGACCTCGTTGGGTAAGGGATTCCTGGCCCCTTGGTTATTGGAAGCTGGAGGGGTCTGCATGTCTGACACTGGTCAGGTTCTTCTCTCATCACTCTGCAATGAAACCTGGGAGTCAAAACCTAAGGCACATACTAAATCATCCCCA
>NW_020675287.1:0-1012 GCF_002925995.2 Terrapene triunguis
ATTGCCAGGGGCTGACTCCTCCATTGAGATAGTTTATAACAAGCTTGAGGCCAGAGAAGATTTTTATCCAACTTGTAAATTCATGAGGTAGAAAAATAGCACAATCCAAAATTAAGAAGTTCAGCTGGCAAGCAGTGTTAAAGCAATACAAAATACCAGGCCTCTCCCGCACAGCCCCATGAAGTAGGATGTTCCAAGTCCCAGGGTCAAGTCTAGAGATCGCCTCCTTGATAACATGCTGTGCTACATTCAGTGCCCACCAGCATCCTTATATTTCACATGGAAACTACCAAAATGCAGGTACCGGATTTTACAGAGACAAGACCTAAAGGCAGGTGAGGGGAAGGAACACAGATTCCTCAAGACACCAGGAAACAGATCAAGTACCAGATCCACACGCTGCAAATTAAAGCACCTGTCACAATTGCCCTCCCCTACTCAGACCCATGTAAGAGAACACTCACTGGGCTCTTTCAGTCGCAGCTGAATTGCTGGGCTGTCACTCTTGTCTCGTTTTATGCCAAGCACTTCCCGCTCCCACTCCCTTTCTCGGTTCTCCTCTTCGATTTGCCGCTCGGCCTGGGTGCAAATCCTCAGCAGCCGCAAGCATAGGATCTGGTGAAGCCGCATGAAGATGTACCAGTTGTTGTTGACATAAAAGAGGTTGTACACTTCGTCCACCCCCCGTAGCTTCTGGGCCGCTGTGTTGCTGAACAGCAGCTTGGCTTTAGGGGGGCTGCCCCCAACTCCATTGTGCTTTTTCGCAGCCCCAGTGGCCTCATCCACATCCATTTCCTCCTCTTCTTCCTCTTCCACATCTGAGAGCTCGCCCCGCTGAGCAAACAGCAGGTCCGGAATGAAGTGGTACATGATCTGCTTGATTTTGTATTTGTCCTCTTTCTGAATTCCTGTCTGCCGTTTCACGTGGTGGATGATAAGAGAAGCAGCATCCTCCAGGATTTGCTTGTCCTCATAGGCTAGTGACAGGTGTGGGCCTATGGGTACTCCAGCA
>NW_020675288.1:0-1032 GCF_002925995.2 Terrapene triunguis
CAAAGCTAGTGGGGGTTGCCAACACTTTGGAAGATGGAGCTAAAATTAAGGGGAATATTGATAATTGGAGAGTTGGGCTGTAGAGGACACAATGAAATTCATGAAGGACAAATGGAAGGGGCTCCATTTAGGGAAGAAAACCCAAATGCACAAATACAGGATGGGGAAGAACTGGGTTGGCAGCAGCACTGCTGAAAAGGAGCTGGGAGTTGTGGCGGATCACAGCCATAACATGAGTCAGCAATGCGATGCTGTTGCAAAAAAACCAAATGCAATTTCAGGTTGCATGAACAGAGGCAGAGCATGGAAGTCATGGGACGTGACAGTATGGCTCTAGGCCTCAGGTGGAGGACTGTGTCCAGTTTTGGTCACCGATGTATAGCAAGGATGTAGAGAGATTGGAAAGGATCCAGAGGCGAGGGATAAAGATGATGAAAGGGATGGTACGGAAGATCTAGGGGCACAGCCGGAAGGAACTTGGCATGGTTAGTTTGGAAAGGAGATTGGCGGGGTGGGAGGGGACATTATCGCGGTTTTCAAATACTGGAAAGGCTGCCATCAAGAAGATTGTTCTCTCTCGCCCCACAGGGCAGGATGAGGGGCAACAGGTTCAAACTATAGTAGAGTCGATTGAGATTAAATCTCACAGAAAACTCCCCAGCTGTGAGAGCAGTCGGACAATGGACCAGACACCCATAGAGGTCATGAAAGCTCCTTCACTGGAGGGTTTCGAGAGGAGGCTGGACAGCATCTATCTGGGATGGGTTAGACCCAACAAATCCTGCATCTTGGTAGAGGTTGGACTAGGTGACCCCTGTGGTCCCTTCTCACCTTGTGGGTCTGTGATTCCAGGATTCACTAAAAAATCCCGAGATTTAATGTGAACATCATGACATCAGCAACACCCCCCTCCGAAATTCACTAATAAATCCTGTAAAAAGCAACAGAGGGTCCTGTGGCACCTTTGAGACTAACAGAAGTATTGGGAGCATAAGCTTTCGTGGGTAAGAACCTCACTTCTTCAGATGCAAG
>NW_020675289.1:0-1486 GCF_002925995.2 Terrapene triunguis
CCGCCCCACCCCCGACCTCTCTGCCGGCCAGCAGGAGCCCCCCGCCCTGCCTGCCATGAGCAGGGCTGGCACAGCGCCCAGCCCGCAGCCGGGGCTAGTGGCAGCAGCCGTGGGGCTGGGCGTGGTGGGAGGCTCTCTGTGCCCGCAGCCCCTGGGAGCTGGGGGAGGCCCTGCCCTGTGTGACAGCCCAGAGGAGGTGGATGGGCCCTGGAGCCCTGGGCTGGGTCCAGAGAGCAGTTGGAGGGAGCCAGGCCCATCTCTTTCCCCTCCCCAGAGTTGGGGGCCCCCCAATCTTCTGGGTGCAGCGCAGGCCGGCTCTGTTCTCCCCCAGCAGCTCCCAGCGCAGGCTGGGCTGCCTGGCATTGGCGGGGGCGGCCTCGCCGGGTTTGTGTCTCCTGATTGCTCTGCCCGGCAGCCGCCCATCCTTGGGGATGCCGGGGGAGCTCCGCAGAGGCTGAGCAGAATTTCATGGGACAGAAGGGAAAGGCCCTTCTGGAGCCGAGGGCACCCCTGCCCACTGGCACCGGCTGCTGCCAGCCCCACGTCCTCTCGAATGGCTGAGGGAGCTGCCACCTGCTCCCCCGTGCGGTCACCCCGAACAGCGGGGCTGTGCCCAGCCCCATGTCCCCAAGAGTGGGGGGGCAGTGCCCTGACCCCATTAACCCCGCCCTCCACTGCTCACCTGTATAGCCTGGGGCACACAGACAGACGATTTGATTGGTCTCCTTGTCGGCGTGGCAGGAGTTGCCATGGTAATGCCGAGTCCCAGGGTACCCAGGGCATGGGCAGGGCCGGCACTGCTGCCCGGAGCCCAGCACCGGGTCGCCATAGTAACCCTCCAAGCACCTGCCCACAGCACAGAGAGAGAAACCACCTCGCTTCTCCCCCGCCTCTGCCCCCCATCCCCCCCGCCAGCCCTCCCTGCTGCCCCCTAGTCCCAGCCCCAGCTGCTGACCTCTGGACACAACATATCCATGGCCAGGCCCCCCACCGCTGATCCTCGTCTCCACGGCCAGCCCTCCCTCCCCCGAGCTAGCCCACACTCTGGCTGCCCCCCAGCCAGCCCCCCACGCTGTCCTCCATTGCATCTTCACCACCCAGCCCTCAAGAGCTGTGCCCTGCCCCGTGGGGCCCACACACCCACCTCTCACAGTGGCGTCCCGTGGTGGCATCGCGGCACTGCTGGCAGGCCCCAGTGTGGGTGTCGCACTCCTCCGAGTGCCCGTTGCAGTGGCAGGGCCGGCAGGCCGGAAAGCCCCACTGGCCCGGCAAGCACTGGTTGCACCGGCGCCCCATGGCCCCGTGCTGGCATCGGCACTGCCCGCTCACAGGGTCGCAGAGCTCGGAGACCGAGCCCTCGGGGGAGCAGGCACAGCCTGTGGGACAGGCGGGTGGGGCGTCACCCAGCTGGGCAGACAGAGGGACAGCAAGCATGCCCAGAGCACCACGTACCCAGACTGACGCACACAGACGGGGCCGATGCCTG
>NW_020675290.1:0-4385 GCF_002925995.2 Terrapene triunguis
TGGAGTGGAGCAATAAGAATGGATATATGAATCTAATTATGTGATAAGACATTGAATTGTGTGATATTAATTCATACAGAATGTGTCAACATCATGCTCTAAATTCAGCTAGGCATGAATTAATATAACACAATTCCCACAGCAAAATGTTATGTTTGTTATTAAATGTTCCATTTTGATATATTCATTAAGGTTCAGAATTCTTACCAGCCAATCAAATTGTTTGATTTTTGCCCCTTTTTATATATATTTTATTTCTTACATTGCCATTCAGCAAGAATGTTTGTTTCACATATAGCTTCATTTTCAGCTTCTTGGTACTACTGTTTTCTGCTACTGAGCTTCATTCAAGTTTACACAAGTGCTGACAGTGCTGTATCTGGTCTGTTGATAGTCTCTGGATTTGTCAGTCTGGCAGCTTTTCACAAGTATTATGTTTACATGAAAAAACTAATACAACTGTTTGTTGTTTTGTTTTTCTTAATCTTCCTAAATTATTTAGCAGAGCAAAATCAAGACTTTGGCATGTGGCAGCTCTATTTTGGTTTTTGACCAAAGAAGGAAGAGAATGGTTATATATTGTATATATTCATTGAAAAAAAGATGAGATTGTTCAATTACTGTATTGAAATTCTGTATATTGTATTTAGGAAGTTTTATGTATTAATCCAGTGCTACAGTAGAATGTAGATTTATATACCTTATCAGTACAACATTAGTTACTGCACAGTAGTAGTACAACTGCATGGCTAAATGGCAAAGTCACTGTGCCCTTATTAGTAGCTTACAAGTTGCTTTAACATTCAAATCTTTTGTTATTGAAAGGAAGAATATTAACCAGGGCTCTCAAGTTAATATGCTGCTTTTGAAAAGAGTCCTAGGATCTTTAAATATGACTTGGGTAACCACAAGAGACAGCCAAAGTGGCCACTGGGTTTTACCTTTCTTTTAAAGAATAACACCCCCAAACTCCATTGTCAGCTTTGATCGCGAGCCAACTATCCTGATGTGGGAAATTGAACTCAAAGCCTTCTGATCTGGCGGGTAGAATACTACCAACTAAATCATACTAATAAAATACATGTTAGATTAGATATTTTAACTTTGTAATTGATCACACTTTGTTCCTTTTTAAACAATCTCTATTTGCTCATCTTTAAATAAAACATTTTAATTGTTTTTCTTTTAAGACTGTGAGCCAGAAGAGCTGACTGATTGGTCAATGGATGAAAAATGTTCCTTTTGTAACTTACACAAAGAAACAGTCAGTGTAAGTATGAATGTGATATAAACTGTTGAAACTGATTTTTTTCAAACATTGGGTCTAAAAATAGAGCTTGCAGAATGAAATTTCCCATATGGATTCACACTGTTTGTTTTGGCTGGGGCGTAGGGAGGAATGTTAAGTTGGCAGAAATCTTTTTTATTTATGCTATTCATTCATGTCCTGGGTTCTAGAAACAAGCTATAATTGTTATTGAGATCTGTTGCCATCTTACATTTTCTAGGATCGTACCCCAATTATTGGTTCTTCACAGTCAACACCAACAGAGGAACTGTCATCTCAGGGCCAGTCCAACACTGATAAGATTGAATGCCAAGCAGAAAATTACCTAAATGCACTCTTTCGAAAGAAAGGTAATAGAAGCATGTCTTTCACATTAAATTATGCAGTAAAAGTTTTGAATAATCACATAATTTAGGGATAATTTTTCAATCCCAGATCGCTTTTATTACTCCAGTTTTGAGTTCTGAGTGATTTTTTTTTCTTGTATTTGTCTTTTCTTCCTTCTTTTCTTCTCTCTCCCCTTCCTTCCTTCCTTCCTTGTTTTAGGACCCGCTGGCGCAGTGCTGCTTACCTCTCCTCTCCTGCTGTTGCTATCCCTCCAATTGCATTCTGTTCCTGAATTCTGCCTTCCCCTATGATGCATTCTTCTCCCTTCGTTCCCTGGATTCTTGAAGCATTTAAACATTTTCTGTTCCTAAGCTGTTTTTAGTATTTTTACAAGAAAATGCTTTTTTAAAGGGGGGAATTGGATATCTCAAGGGATGAGTAACAGGATATAGTTCTTCTTATCTCATAGTTGCTACTCTAAATCCATCCAAGATAGTGATTGAAACCTGTTATTTGATAGCATTCAATAACTCCACATTTTCACTTTCATGACTGCTATCACTGATTTGACCCTGGTAATTTCATGGTGTATGTAGTGTGGATGACAAGTCAGTTTGGATCTTGATGCTAATTTGGGAATAAACTAGTCACCTGCTAGAAGGGCTACACAACTCATTTTCTCCCTTGAATTTGATGATAAATATTTGCAAGAGTTCAGTTCCTGCCTGGTAGTTTTGACTTGATACTCTTCTTGAACCTACTAGACTAATTGGACAACAGAGCACCAGTCATAAGCGTGCTCTGCTCTCTGCGACACGCATATATGTGTCCAAGCTACATTCTTTGTATCTGTTCGGCCTATTGTGTTTCAAACAGAGCAGCGACTAACCCAGGTGCTGGAAAAAGAACTGCTTCCTTCTCCATGTGTGTGGGTGGAAGTAGGAGTGGCACTTCACTCTCTTCTAAGCAACTAGAAAGAGATGGAAGAGAATGGTGTTTCACTCTTTCCCAAAGAAAATAAAAAAGGAAGAGTGGTTGTCTTTTCTTCCTTTACCAGGCTGCAGGATGGAGAAAATATGGAGTATCTCCTTGAAATCAAGGAGGCTGGATCCTTTGTCTGCATTGATGGGACTTTTTGATCTGTGTATTCAGCATAGGCCTGCTTTAAAGACTCTGACATCTGAGAAGCTAGGGGATTTCAATCCTGCTTTTTTTTCTTGGCTTCATTTGAGTCCAGGTCAGTCTTATCTCACTTTTGAGTGAATAGAAAGCTCAGCTGTGGTGTCACCTCAGTGCACCTGAGAATCATCTGTTGCAGATTAATCAGGGCTCTGCTCCATGGCCTGTCCTTGGTGGGGTTCCTCCTGCTGCTTCTGAGTTAAGCTTGGGATTTGGTCTCTGCCTTCAGTTTCCACTTGTTCTGCTTCTTCTTGGTGGTGGTATCTGGAAACGTTTCTCCCCATAGAGCTACTCTATACCTTGGGGAGGCTCATTCCATGTGGTTTCTTATGTTGAGAGCAAAGATAGAATTTTTAAAGACATCATGAAGGAACTTCAGTAGATCTCGAGGCATCCTACAATGTCATAAATCCATCTGCTAGATATGTGCTTATGGCATTGGTTTTTCTACAGGTATTCATGGCTGAAAAATTCTGTTTTGTGTGTAGAAGCTCTGTCAAATATTGATTTAGGTAGTTAAGGAAATTTAGTAGGACATTTCAGAAAAGCCAGAGATGATATAGTATCTGTTTTCTACTAAGCAACAGATCTGAAAGTTAGCCAGCTTCTGCCCAATTCTTCCTTCTCTCTCTCTTTTGGGGTCTCTTTGAACTAATTTTTATAAGCTTGGTTTTCATTATCCCAGTGGTGGGTCCCAGAGGCTATGGAACAAAGGTGCTTTCTTCAGTTAGATGACATACCAAAAGCCACCCATTCCCTTCCCCAGTCTTAGAGAAGCTGCTATGGGGAAGTGGTGACATGGCAAGGAAAAAGAAATATGAAAAAAATCTAATGTGACTTTTAAAAATCCTTTTCCTCTCATCTTGACCCGCAAATAGTAAAATGCATGTATCAGACTAGCATAATTATTGCATGATATTACTACAGGGCAGAGTTAATAACTTTGGATATTTTTAAGTTTAACCTTAACTCTGAATTTCCTAGGTTTTGATTAGTTTTGGAATAATTACAACATCCAAGTACGTTCGTTTTATTAAAACACTGAGGCCTGGTCTACACTAGGCTTTTATGTCGAATTTAGCGCCGTTATATCGAATTAACCCTGCACCCGTCCACACCAGGAAGCCATTTAGTTCGACATAGAGCTCTCTTTAAATCGATTTCTGTAATCCTCCCCAACGAGAGGAGTAGCGCTAAATTCGAAATGGCCATATCAAATTAGGCTAGGTGTGGATGGAAATCGACGCTAATAGCTCCGGGAGCTATCCCACAGTGCACCACTCTGTTGACGCTCTGGACAGCAGTCCGAGCTCGGATGCTCTGACCAGCCACACCCCCGGGAAAATTTGAATTCATTTTCCTGTCTGGGCAGTTTGAATCTCAGTTCCTGTTTGGACATCGAGGTGAGCTCAGCAGCAGTGGCAACGATGCAGAGCTCTCCAGCAGAGATGGCCGTGCAATCTAATAGAAAGAGGGCCCCAGCATGGACTGATTGGGAAGTCTTGGATCTCATCGCAGTGTGGGGCGATGAGTCCGTGCTTGCCGAGCTGCGCTCCAAAAGAAGGAATGCTAAGATCTACGAGAAGATCTC
>NW_020675291.1:0-4468 GCF_002925995.2 Terrapene triunguis
TGTCCAATCTTCCACTTCTTTTTTGTGTTTAAGATCAGCAAGGATTTCACTGCTAAGCCAAGCTGGTCGCCTGCCATATTTACTATTCTTTCTACACATCAGGATGGTTTGTTCCTTCAACCTCAATAAAGATTCTTTAAAATACAGCCAGCTCTCCTGGACTCCTTTCCCCCTCATGTTATTCTCCCAGGGAATCCTGCCCATCAGTTCCCTGAGGGAGTCAAAGTCTGCTTTTCTGAAGTCCAGGGATCGTATTCTGCTGCTCTCCTTTCTTCCTTGTGTTAGGATCCTGAACTCGACCATCTCATGGTCACTGCCTCCCAGGTACCCATACACTTTTGATTCCCCTATTAATTCTTCCCGGTTTGTGTGCAGCAGGTCAAGAAGAGCTCTCCCCCTAGTTGGTTCCTCCAGCACTTGCACCAGGAAATTGTCCCCTACACTTTCCAAAAACTTCCTGGATTGTCTGTGCACTGCTGTATTGCTCTCCCAGCAGATATCGGGGTGATTGAAGTTCCCCATGAGAATCAGGGCCTGTGATCTAGTAACTTCTGCTAGTTGCCAGAAGAAAGCCTCGTCCACCTCATCCCGTGGTCTGGTGGTCTATAGCAGACTCCCACCACAACATCACCCTTGTTGCTCACACTTCTAAACTTAATCCAGAGACTCTCAGGTTTTTCTGCAGTTTCATACCGGAGCTCTGAGCAGTCATACTGCTCTCTTACATACAATGCAACTCCCCGACCTTTTCTGCCCTGCCTGTCCTTCCTGAGCAGTTTATATCCATCCATGACAGTGCTCCAGTCATGTGAGTTATCCCACCAAGTCTCTGTTATTCCAATCACATCATAGTTCCTTGTCTGTGCCAGGACTTCCAGTTCTCCCTGCTTGTTTCCCAGGCTTCTTGCATTTGTGTATAGGCACTTAAAATAACTCGCTGATCATCCTGCTTTCTCAGTATGAGGCAGGAGTCCTTCCCTCTTGCACTGGCCGCGGATCGCTGCTCCGGGCCAATGGGAGCTGCTGGAAGCGGTGGCTGGTAAGTCCCTTGGCCCGCGCCGCTTCCAGCAGCTCCCATTGGCCCGGAGCAGCGATCGCGGCTTTTTTTTTCTTTTTTTTTCTTTTCTTTTTTTCTGCCGCTTGGGGCGGTAAAAACGCTGGAGCCGGCCCTGCCTTTTTCTGAACACAAATCTTCCAGGGCTTTTTTGTCAAGGTCCTCATATGCTCTTTGCTCACCCATTGCAACTGCTCTTTAACCAACCCAACTCTCAATACCAAAATTCACATTTGGATAGCGTGGGGGTCTGATCCAAAGCTTAATTAACCTGGTTCTGTGGATCCCAGCATGACTACGCCACTGTAATGATGCTGCCTTTTGTGGGACACTTCGGAGAGTATCAATTCAGGACAAATTCCTTAGAGCAGGGCAGTTACAGCCCAAGGCTGGGGTTTCTCGACTTCTAAGGCACCAAACCAGCGAGACAGAGAGTAATGGCAAAGTTCTTGGTTCAGGCTTGTAGCAGTGATGGAATAAACTGCAGGTTCAAATCAAGTCTCTGGAGTACATCCCCAGCTGGGATGGGTCGTTCAGTCCTTTGTTCAGAGCTTCAGTTTCTAGCAAGGTTCCTCCAGAAGTATGAAGCAGGATTGAAGACAAAATGGAGGGGTTTTCAGGGCCTTTTATATTCTCTGCCCGTGGAAGGACCCCTTTTGTTCTTAATGTGGTAAATAACAGAAGCAAGATGGAGTCTGGAGTCACATGTGAAAGTCACATGTCCATGCATGACTCAGTTTGCAGGTCCATGCCATTGTTTACATGTTAGTTTGAATGTTCCCAGGAAAGCTCAGATGTGGATTGGCGTCTCCCAAGGTCCATTGTCAGTTAAGTGTTTCTTGATTGGGCACTTACTGAGAATAGTCCTTTCTCAAGAAGCTGACCAAATCTTTCACTGAGGCTACTTAGAATCAAAACACATTGAGATACAAGTACAGAGCCAATATTCATAACTTCAGCTACAAAAATGATACACACTTACAGACAGCACAATCATAACCAGCAAATCATAACCTTGTCAGAGACACCTCACTCCACAACCTTTGTACAATATTTGCTGCAACTATATAAGGGTACGTCTTCACTACCCGCCGTATCGGCAGGTAGCAATCGATTTATCCCGGATCGATATATCGCGTTTCGTTAAGACGTGATATATCGATCCCCGAACGCGCTCACCGTCGACTCCGGAACTCCACCAGAGCGAGTGGCGGTAGCACAGTCGACGGGGGAGCCGCGGCCGTCGATCCCGCGCCGTCTGGACCCCAGGTAATTCGATCCAAGATATTCGACTTCAGCTACGCTATTCGCGTAGCTGAAGTTGCGTATCTTGGATCGATCCCCCCCCCCAGTGTAGACCAGCCCTAACAGTGGTTGCAACAAAGATCTGTACGGTCACAGTTTCTGTCAGTAACGTCACAGAGGGCAGCATGGAAGGGAAAGAAAGAAGAGAAGAAGGAAGGAGAAGGAAGACTGGGTGAATAAGGCAGAGACTGAATGAATGAGACACAGGCATAAAAGCAGGAAGGAATGACACAGACAGACAGAGCAGCTCCCCCCAGCGCTGACCCCTCTCACCCTTGCTCTCTCTGTCCCCTGCAGGTGAAGTGGCTTTTCTCCACTGTGGTACAGCTGAAGGAGGCAAGTGGCCCCAAGTACAAGAACGTGATCCAGCGCATGGTGTAGGGGCCGCTGCCCCCGTCCGCCAAGAGACAAGGGACCGGGACTCCCGGCTCCATTGGTGACACCACCCTGAGTCCCACAGCTGTCCCCCACTAGTGCTGTGCCCCTGGGAGACCCCGCTGGGGGGAGACAGGACCTCACCTCACGTGGCCTAATCAGCCCTCAGCCACTGGGGACGCTGCCCTGCTGGGAGCTTGGCTGAGACCAGACAACTCATATCATCCAGGGAAATAGTGCCCCTAGTGAGGAAACAACCCCTCTCCCACTTCCCACCCTCCTGAGCCCAACAGTCCCTGCTCTGGGCTGGATCAGAGCCAGCACCCCCTAGAGCGGAAAGGCCCCACCCCCTGCGCCTGCCAGCCCCCTGCCCTGGGGCAGGACCATAGCCAGAGTGGTGTCTGTCATGCTGTATGTTGCATATTTAGCTCTTTGAGATTTTTGTGGGCGGTGTGTGTGTGTGACTTTTGGTCTATGCACTGAGTGAAAATAAATAAATAAATAAATATACAAATCAGGCTCCATCTCATTCATAACCTCCATCCCTGACTTTCAGGGACCCCTAACACCCTCCAGAGGGGCATGTCCTGTCTGTACGGGGAGCCTCCGGGCATGGAGAATAAAATGATGGGTGCCCGCTGAACTGGCCTCTTTGGAAGATAGGGGGCCTAGCTACAAACCCAGAGAGCTGGGGCTTCGTCCCTCAGCCTATACAGGCTGGGACAGAGGGGCAGAAAGGGGAGATCTCTGGGGCAGGGAAAGCCACTGATCAGATAGGGGGGCATGCGAGAGAAAAAGAAAGAAAGAAAGAAAGAAAGAAAGAAAGAAAGATGTGTACGTATGATGGACAGATGCGTATATACTTCCCGGGGGACAATGGCTAGCATTCTCCTTGGTTAAATCCCCAAAAACCACCCTGAAATGCAGTTACCAATTATTAACTCATTTTATTTTGGATCAAACACAAACTTCCTGTGTAAGTTGCAAGTTAAACAATGCAGCAAATGAGAGACCCTTCTCCCTCACCAGAGTCCAGGTTGACCAGACCTCAGGACACTACAGACCTACACACACACACGCAAGGAAATCCGGTCCCTGCCATGGGACGGGGGTGGAGGATTGAGGGGCACGGGGCTGAGTTCAAGCTCCAGCGTGGGCTGCCCCATGGGGATGTCCGGAGAAGGACTCTGCCGTCCCTGCTCTGGGCTGTGTGGAGCTCAGACCCTTCAGCGGCCGTTGTCGCGCCCTCTGAGCTGCCGTGGAACATGGTCCCTCCAGGTGTCCAGAGAGAGGGCAGGAGCCCGGGAGGGCTGAAGATGGAGGGAGGGAATGAAGAGGACGAAGCAGTGCTGGCCACCTCCTAGGAGCCCGGAGCCGGACACTCACCCCACCTGTGGGACACAGAGAGCAGAGGGGTTCAGCCGGTACCGTTGGACCAGGCGTTGGGCTCACACCCAGCATCCTATGCTGGGAGAGCAAGGCCAGAAGGGACCGGTGGGACCATCCAGCCTGTCCTGCTGCATAGCACGGGCCACGGACCTCGCCCAGCCACGTCTGCGTCCTGCCAGGATGTCTGGGTTGAGCTGGAGCTCAGCTTCCAGACAGAGACACCAGCCTTGTCAAACCGCCTCAGGGAATGGCCACTGCCCAGCGGGTGCCGTACACCAACTCCCTGGAGCCACAGCTGTCTAAGCCGATTCTGCATCTGGTTCCAGGCCCCTTGCACCATGTCCC
>NW_020675292.1:0-1337 GCF_002925995.2 Terrapene triunguis
TGATTTTCTGTTATTCTGACTGAACAGTTCCAAAGCATTGAAATAAACATATGATGATGCGGTGCTGGAATAAACATATCTTTCAGCACTTTGTGCATCATCAGCTATTTATTTCAATATTGTGTGTGTCATCAGCGCTTTGGCTGGCAGCCAATTTTTTCCATTTTTAATACGTCTTTTGTATAAACAGCACATATAATAGCCTAGTTTTAGAATAACACATTAATCTTTACTTGTTAAGGCTGACTTGTCAATACACACTTGCCACTACACCACTCATGTTATGAGATCATCCAGCTTGTGAAGATAAATGCCATGTTAAAAAAAATCAAATAAAAGGTATTATAAATCTTATATTTATATGTTTGACCTGTAACATAGCTGTGAAAGCAAGCATGGGTCATCTCTTTCTAGAGGTGGAATGGCTGTGTTTCTACTTCTACTGTGTTTTAAAACAAGCTCCAGTGCCTGCTTACGTTGTGTTTTCCCTGTTGATATGACTGGCTAGCCCAGTGGTTCTTAACCCACGTGCTGCTTGCGGCCCAATCAGCACATAGCTGTGGCCCATGTGACATTCTCAGGGCCATACAGGTCATATACACATATTGTGTGAATGCGGCTCACATAATGCAGAGAGCTGCAAATGCGGCCCACAATGGTAATAGGTTGAGAACCACTGGACTAGACAGTACAGTAGACCATACCAAATTTTATCATGAAAGCTGAAGTCCTATTTCTCCAACCTTTACTCATGTGAGAAGGGGCTGGAGAATCACACCCCAGATTTCAGACATGGTATTCAAATTCTCTGTTGTCAGTGACAGAAATCTTATCTTTCATCAGATTGGTATTAAGAAGGGCTAGGTTATTAAGAAGAGCTTTGTCTGGCTGCTGTGGCAGAGGGCCCAAGGTTCAGAGGTAGGGCTATGCACTGTCACTCCTCTTGCAGTCCGTGAGTGAGTGGGCTGCACGCTGCCTTGCAGAGATACCTCTGATGTACCAGTGTCTCTTAACTCTAAAATCAGCCACCACAACTTTTTGGAGATATTGGGCCTGATTCTTCTCACTTATACTGATGTAAATCAGTAATAACTATTCATGTCAAACTGCTGTAAGTGTGAGGAGAATCAGGCCTGCTGCATCAAGCTAAGTGAGGTTTTTAAATAGAGAACCAGCCACCATCATCTCTAAAGGTTTGATCCTGTATCCACTGAAGTCAACGGTAAAGCTTCAGTTGACTTCAGTGGGGCAGGATCAGGCCCTAAAAGCTAGGCATTCAGGGCCGGCTCTAGCTTTTTTACTGCCCCCACCAGCAAAAAAAAGCGCCGCCCCCCCCC
>NW_020675293.1:0-2662 GCF_002925995.2 Terrapene triunguis
AACAATGGCTATTAGCCAGGATGGGCAGGGATGGTGTCCCTAGCCTCTGTTTGCCAGAAACTGAGAATGGGCGACAGGGATCGATCAATTGATGATTACCTGTTCTGTTCATTCCCGCTGAGACAAGTGGCATTGGCCACTGTTGGAAGACAGGATACTGGGCTAGATAGCTCTTTGGTCTGACCCAGTGTGGCCACTCTTATGTTCTTATGAATTTCAGGACAACTTTGAAGAGATATTTGAGTACACTGCCCAGATTACAACAACTTCTCATTAACAGAAATGTACACTATCTTCTATACTAAACAAATGCTTATTTTTCAAATTGTAATAGAACTCATAGTAGGTTAGGTGATTTCTAAACAGATGGAGTTATAGTTTCTCCCATGAAGAGCATATCAAAATATGTATCTGAAACCTAAATTAAGATATGTAAGAACATTTTTAATATGAAACTATCTTCTCTGAAGAAAAAAAACTGTTCTACTCCACGGAACCTGGTTAATCTTATTTTATATAAAGCCGATCCCTTAAAAGGTCACTTATCAACTTTGAAGGGGCATGTACCTTACCATGCCTCATCTATGTGGGAGGATTTTTTTTTTTTAAATGTATACACATTATAAATAGGTCTTGATTCTGAAGATCACTGGCTGACAAACTTTATTAAGCTTGCTATTATCGTACCGAAAATCTGAAATCCAAGGGCATTACTTTACAATCAAAGGGGAATTATTCCTGCTGGAGTTTTTGGGGGGTGGGGGTGGGGGGAAGAGCTCTAGCTCTAGTTACCCTTTCCATGTTTATTTTAAAAAATGTTTTTAGAGTTTTGTGCTAAGCCATTCATATTATATTAAAAGCATAATGAGCTATTTCATAATTCCCAACCAACTGAATGCACAACCACCTAAGGCCAAATGTCATCAGCTAATCAGAAAAAAAGCAGTATGCATTCTATTTTAAATTATATTTCTTTAGATTTAAAATATAAAAAGATGCCTATCCAAGGCTCTAGACGCCTTGATACAATAAACCCCAGAAGCATTAAAGTAATCATTTTAACAGGAACACTGCGAACCAGCCACTTACAGAAACTCCTTTCTATTCCTTTATTGTTTTTGGAAACACTCCCAGCCCTTTCCCAACACCTTAAAAGATGTCTTTGGCAGCATGCGCAGAAATTCACCAATCTCAAGCTATACTGGACCCCGGGGAGTGAAGCAAGTTCCAGTATCTTGAAGCCTTCACAGAATGCCCTGCCTGCTGTTCCCACTCTTTAACGACAGGGATCCTGCTCAAGTGCCTCTGTTGACCACAGCTGTGGCAATATGGCCCTTGAAGACTGTTGATATTAAACAAATATCTTTGAGGGGCATTCCATGGAATTTCAGCTTTTTCCTTCGGTCCATTACAGAAACTTTATATGTGGCCCAGTAATTCTGCTACACTATAATTTATGGGAATCCACAGAATAAATTAATAATCCTGAATTCTTGGCAAAGATTGGAGAATAACTGTAAATGGTTATTTCCTCTCTATCTTCTTGTTCATTTGCCTTGAAGCTGAAATATTAGTCTTTTATTTATCCTTAGCAGCACTATGATGAAAAGGTAAACTAACTTTTCCAGTTGTCTCTATGCAGATTAAGAAATACCACGCATACTTCTGAAAGTCCCTTTCATTCTTTTGATCCTGCAAATCAATGACTTGATACTCAATAACTACAAATGAATAGATAGTGTTGGTTTTAAGTTTAGTTATGACATTTTTATTAAATGGCTTTTAATTGCTTTTGTTTTCTTTCTTTGAATCTGTTGGTATTCATCAAGACAAAGATTTAAATATTAGCTGCCTAGTCTCATTTTAGTTGGAGGCACCATGCATCAGAGTGAGCTGCTGCTTCTCCACCTCACTTGACCAAAAGCCCTCACCATTAAGGCATGAGCTCCAGGTATTAGGTCAACCTAATACCTAATCTTCCACCCATTACTACATTCTATACTCCTCCAGCCCCTTTTCCCCATATTTCAGCCGCTATTTTATTAGCAGTCCTGCTGCAATCAAGAAAACTCACACTGACTAAATACTTGGCTGGCAGCCAAAGGGGGCTGAAAGCAATGCTACCTGCATCTCCTTGCAGATTCAGTTGTACCCCAGCAAGACTCAGCCACCAACAACCCAAGAAATATTTTATACAAAAGTCTCTCATGCCATATTGTTAAATTCTAATTACCTCATGTTTTAGTTCAGCCACAGTTGTTGACAAATTGGAAACTAGCTGTGTCATGTTGGTCAGCTGTGCTTGTAGCAGTTGGATGGCTTCTGTTTGCCGCTGATCCTGTGTTTAAAAAAAGTTGGTTTATCCCCACTTAGCAGAATCCCACATACTGAACTAACATGTACCATACTATTTATCAAATTATAATTCCATTTTATCCACGAAGGCAACAGACACTACAGAGCCATAGGCTTATGAAAAATTCGCTTACATGCTGACTAGGGTTACCATATTTGGAGCCTCCTAAAGGAGAACACTCCACGGGGCCCCGCTCCCGCCCCCAGGCCCGCCCCCGCCCCTTCCCCAAAGTCCCCGCCCCAACTCCGCCCCCTCCCCTGCTTCCCGCGAACATTTGATTCGCGGGAAGCAGGTAAGCTGGGGGGG
>NW_020675294.1:0-5400 GCF_002925995.2 Terrapene triunguis
TTAGTCTCTAAGGTGCCACAAGTACTCCTGTTCTTTTTACTATGGATGTTGTGTCTCTGGTGGAGGCTCAGGCTAGCCACTGGAGTTCAAGCCTGACTCCACCTTGGCTTGAGCTTGCCTGAGTCTCTGCTGGAGCTACAATGTCCACACTGCTATTTTTAGAGCACCAGCTTGAACAAAGCTAGAGGAACTCTGTTTACCCATGGCTGGAAGGCTCTCTTCCAGCTGCCGTGTAGATGTACCCATAGTGACTAAAGCATTATAGAGACCTGATTGTAGGAGGTGCAACACCCTCAACACCCATTGGAAAGAGATTCCATTAATATAGTGGGTGTAGACTCAGCACCTTTCAGGATCAACACCTAGTTCAGCACCCATAGTACATACTCCCATATAAACAGAATAGTATTCAATGATATGAAAAATGCACTACCCATTTCTTGTTTTCATCTCATATGAAAAGTATGATTTGTTAGTGTGTAAAACTTGGCCATATCTGTTTGTAGGCGTTGGGCAAATTTATGATTATATAAAGGCATAACACAATCCAATGGTTGGAAATTGCATCTAGATAAAAAAATGTGCCTTATTCCCAGTTCAACAGTAAGGATAATTGACCCCTGTAGTTGCTTACTAAGGGATGTGGTGGAATCACCATTATTTGAAATCTGTAAATCAAGATTAGATGTCTTTTTAACAGGGGTGAGACCCTATTGTTACTTACACAAAGGACTTTTATACTGCTTTGTCCATGTAGAGGGAGCTTAATGTTCATGTAAATATATATAGAGCTGGCTGGAGGATGAGAATTCCATTTTGAAACTGTTTAAATGCTTTTGCAAAATGGAATTGTGTCTAGACAAATATTCTCGGATCAAAAATGTCAGGTTTTCAATCTGAGTGTCTCTCTCTGGAAGTGTTTGGGCAGTCCACATGGTACCTCAGAAACCTTCCAGATGAAAACTTTTTGTTGAAGTCAATATGTCTCCATGAAACATTTCTGCTTCGATGAAACTGCCTATTTTGACAAAAAACACTTAATTTGAAAATGTTCCAACTAGCTGTATATATAAGCAGTGTAAAGAGGCCTCTGTAAATGAGAATAAGGCACATGCTATACATCAGCCACAACTTACTGACAATCATAAATAGTCCCTTCTGGCCTAGAACTTTTTTTTTCTTTTTTCAGTTCTTATAGGTTTTCGGTGCCTGAGGCTTGCTCTGAGTTTTGTGTCCCAAAGAAATTAAATGTACATAATCAGTTCTAATAACCTTGTATTCTTTTAAAGAGTTTAGCCTCTCAGACCTAAGATGGTTCTGGAATCAACCAGGAACAGCAGGGGCAAAAATACCAGATTCTTGCCCTGAAGATGGGACTGGCTCTCTAGCATGAATATATCTCTTAGGAGTGGCTTGCAGCTTTTCTTTTTCTGGCAGAGTAGGGCAAAGATAAAATTGTCTTGAATTTTAAGGCAAGCAGAACATTCCACAAAGTAGCTCCTGAAAATAATAGATAGCAACTATGTGCCCTTAGTAATCTTATCCCACTGTTTCACAAAATGGATAATATTATCTCCCACTAGTAGATGATTAACAGTCAGAACTTACCTCTGGAACTGCATGGGGATTCTAGGATGATGTCTCTTCCCCTGGTGCATTTGTTGAAATAACCCAGAGCCCTGAACTTGGATATAAAAGCATGAGAATGCCAAGGTAAAAAACTGTTTGCAGTGTTGTTATAGCTCTGTGGGTCCCAGGATATGAGCGAGAGCAAGGTGGGTGAGGTATTATCTACTGACTGGACTGAAACTTGGTCTTTTCAGTGTTAGGAACAGTGTCCCTCAGAGGACACATGTTTCTCCTGAGAGGAAAGCTGTAGAACTTGTTAGGGAATTTGTAAAAATTTATTAAAGACTTCAAGCAGTGCTGTAAAATGTCACACCAGTCACCTGACACTCATTCTAATCACATGTTCCGTTACCGCTAAGCTGAAATCTAACATGTATAGATATGTTGCAGAAATGGAGTAGAGCTTCATTCATCATCCTTTTTCTGCATGGTTATAACTCGACGGGTAGTAGGTATGGTGGAAACTGCAGTGTAGACAAGGCACTTGCATGTATATCACATTCACACATCCATAGTACTCTTATCGGAAAGAAACTTTGGGAAAGAGAGGTCTTTTTTCCTGAGGATTAGGGGAGGTTTTCTTCTGAGTAAGAACAGTTGCCCATGTCCCCAGTTAGACCTATGGACTTGAGTAGAGTTAGGCGGGAAATGGTTTTCCTGATATTTCAAAAAAAATTCTCATCCTGAATTAGAATGAAAAGTCAAAATCTTAAATTTTCCTGAACTGACAATCAGGGGGGGGGATTCTCTTTGGATCAATCAAAATGAGTTTTTTCATTTCAATTTTTTTTCCGTAACTAGCTTAAATTTTGAAATGAAAAGTCAGGTCAAACCAAAAAAAAATTCTTTTGTTTCAAAAAAGTCAGTGCCCAATTTTGAAACTTTTTTCAAAATGAGAAACTTGTCTAAACTGACCCTTTCCTGGGAACAGTTTCAGTTACAACAAATTGGCCCTTTCCAAAGAAAAAGTTTCATTGAAAAATTCCCAACCAGCTCTAAACCTGAGTACAGGTGTAATGAAGTAATCAAGGAACATGTCCTACATATTCCCCACAGAACTATCCTGTGTTTTTGAATCAGACTAAAGATGAGTAGGAGGGAGATGCTCTTTCCTTTTCCTCATCAGGGAAGATAAATTATGGGACTTTGGGGGAGGGAGGCATTTTTAGTCATTTTGGATGAAAGATAAACAGAATTGTTGACAATATATATTATTTTCTTTAAAAGAGTTATCCGGTGAGTGCTGCCTCTCTGGACCATTATGAGACTGAGATGACAGGTTGGGTATTCAGGGTGGGAGCCCTTTGAACAGACCATTTTTGCTTCTACAACACCATTATTTATGTTACCTGCTAATAGAGGGTCAAGTGGACCAAAGGGCCACACCTCAGGGCTTTCAGAGGCATGCCCAGCTGATGGAACATCAGGGATAGCAAGAATATCTGTCGGGGAGCTATGCCAGGTCAGACAAATGGGGAAAGTGACTGGTCCCTCTCCCTACGCCCAGGATGAAAGGAGAGGCATCATGCCAGCTAAAAATCCCAATTACCCTCCAAATATGGCTCAGTTGATGACCCACAAAAATATTTGTTAAGGATAACATTTTCAAAAATACCCAAGTCCTATTTTCAAAACTAAGTTTAGGAGCCTAAGTCTAATTAAAAGTCAGTAGGTCATAGGCTCTTCATTCAATTAGACCCTTTGAAAATTTTACAATATGCTTGTTGATGTTCGCCATTGAGAAACTGGCAGGCTCTGGCCAGGAGAGGCTGGGGAGTGCTGAGACAGCATAGGGACTAGCAGACCCCTCACCCATTGTGAAGCAGTTAATGTGTGAATCCTGAAGCACTAGTGTTCATTCTGCACTGAGCTTGTAAGTATGTTTTCCAGGATTTGTCAGTTCCACAAATACAGGCAGTTAGATTTTTACTGATTTTCATCTTATAAGGCAAGTGTCGGCAATACTTCGAATTAGCAACACAGGAAAAAAGTCTCGTAACTGGAAAGATTCCCCACGTAGCAACTGAATTGGATGGCTGATCTATAATTGCCATGTGATTGTCATACTGATTTGCCAGAAAGAAGACGCTTGTCCACATCGCTAATATATATTTAGCTGAAAATACCATGGGAGAGCTAAACCCGAAGTCTTCTATCTTGTGACAGACAGAACAAGAACAAGCGGCAGCATGCTCATCTACACTTTAATCTGGTCGGAATTAAACAGGAGAGTATTACTGTAGACATCTATATATAATTTCAAGTCGGAAAGATAGTACAACACATAGAACTGTTTATTCAATGTTTTCAATAACAGGGTGCATCTATGCTGTTTTGCTATTCCTCAATAGAAAATGTCCTGCCTGCAAAGCTCATGTTTGACAGATAATGTTTTCGGCGCACGTTTTGGAAACAGGTATGATTGGGAATTCACGGAAATTTGGGTCAGCTCAAATGGTGCAGTCCTTAAAGTGACTTGTTCATTCAAATGTCTTGCAAAACGTGGAAACTTGAAACTCAGCTGAATTTGCAGTTTTATATCCTCTTTTTTACAATGTTTATTGCTACCTCTCTCTGGAGGTTCTTACTAGGGAGGCAAAAGTGTTTTACTCACCAAAGAAATAGGTTGGAACATTCAATAGCGTTTCATATGTCTTGCCAAGCACAGTAATTACACAAACTCCAGCACATATTTAAAGAAAAGTAGCGTTTCTCCCTCATGCTGGCTTTGTTGATACTAATGAAGAAGTGAGCTGATATGAAAAAGCTGTAATTGGAAATATGGATGAAGAAATTGAAAAATGAGTTAGCATACAACTATCTACTCTCAGTAAGAATAGTGCTAGGCTTTACTTAAGCAGACACTGGCATACTGATTTGCCAGAAAGAAGAAGCTTGTCCACATAACTAATATATGTTTAGCTGAAAATACCATGGGCAAGCTATCTTGTGACAGACAGAACAAGAACAGGTTGTCCCATGCATTGTGTCCTACTCCCTGGAAGAAGGAAAGATGTCCCTCACCACAGGAGGAGAGGTTTGATCCCCTTTTTCATGCAACTGCCTGCACTAGTATAGAATTGTGGATACTTCACCTGGTCTTCTAGTGCCTCTCTTCCATTCCCTAATTGGCATAGATGTTAGAACACTTTTTCCTAATGCCTAATTTAACGTTTCCCTTTTCCAGTTTTAGGCCATTACTCCTCTTACTATCTTTAATTAACCACCTTAAATATATCTTCTTAAAGCATTTTCATGTTGGCTGTTATCATATCCCTTCTCACCTTTTCGCTAAGCTGTGTGTATGCATTGTTAAGCTCCAAGTGTAGGGACATAATCAAAGACTCTTTGTCTCAGCACAGTTTATCTCTGTATGAAAATGGCCTTATTATATCTCCAGTAATATGCACTTTCTATTATAAGAAATGTCCTAAGAGCCCACACACAGATCCACCACAAAACCCTCTGCTAATGCAATGGTAAGTTTGCAGAGGGAAAATAATATTATTAAAAAAACCACAGGAAATACAGAAATTAAGGCTTCTACTGCAAGATGAGCTCAGCTAGGTTGTACAAGTTGCATTCTCTGTGTCTGTTTTTGGCTCTTATAAGTACTTAGCAAATGCCTAATTATAAGCATGCGTGTAGTCCCATTGAAGTCAGTGGGGAAAATAGGGTTACCATACGTCCGGATTTTCCCGGACATGTCCGGCTTTTTGGGCTCCAAATCCCCGTCCAGGGGGAAATCCCAAAAAGCCGGACATGTCCGGG